>NC_022018.1:5806599-5839097 GCF_000317375.1 Microtus ochrogaster
ACATAATAAATAATTTAAAAAAAAAACTGTCATGAGAAAAAGAAACAGACTAGAAAGGTGTGGGAGGTGATGGGCTATATGTTTAATATTACAGTTAAATTACAGCATCAAAGCATGAAAGTCTTTTGATATCTTTCAAGTTTCTTCCAATTCATATTCCATGTCCTTTGCTGATCATTTTACTGAGATTTTTACTTATCTAAACACTCTGCCAAGTCCTCCAGCTTTGCTCGTAGAGTCATGTATTTTAGTTCTTCTTGTCATTTAACTTTATCCTTTTAAAATAAACTTTTTAGTCTTGTCATATAAGATTAATCTGTTAAAAATTAACTTGCTATTGGTTCTGCCTCAACAAAGTAATGGGGCAGACTTAGTTTTGACTTCCCAGAGGAGGCCTTAACCTTTCTGAGGAGCAGATAGGGACTGGGTGTGGGAGAGCGGGGAGGAGCAGAAGGAGAGGAGAGAGGGAAGTGGGATTGGTATGTAAAAATAAGTAAATGCAGTGGCATTTCATTTGTATTTTAATAAATAAAGCTTGCCTGAAGATCAGAAAAGTAAAATAATCACACTGGCCAGCCTTACAGACCATGCAGCAATGACACACACCTTTAATCCTAGTAGCCATACTAGCTTGCCACAGAAAACAGGGAATAGTGGTGCATGCCCTTAATCCTAGAACTAGAGAAGATTATAAAATGGGAGAAGACAGCTCTCAGTCACAGTCTCATTCTGAGGTCTCCTGGAGGCAGGATTGCCATTTTCAGACTGAGGTCGGGGTAAAATTTAGTAGCTGGCTCCTTTGCTTTCCTGGTGTTCAGGTTGAACCCCAGTGTCTGTCTCTGAACTTTTATTAATCAATCTTCAAATAAATAAATAAACAAATAAAATTACAAACCATAAAAAAGACTAGTGACTTAAAAAAATTAACTTGCTAAATATATATGTCTAAATCTAGAGATTTGGAATATAGTCTTTGATGGCAATATAATATCCTCTTTTTAAAAAAGTGGTTGAATCTTTTTCTTAGCTTTAATACAATATAGTTTTGTGGGAAGTGCTATATCTATGAAACTGTCTTTGGATACTATTTGTGGTACTTTTAATTGAATTGGTCCCCATAAGTTCATGGGAAGTGGCACTATTAGGAAGTGTGGCTTTTGTGGAGTAGATATGGCATTGTTGGAGGAAGTGTGTTACTGTGGGGTGGGCTTTGGGTTCTTATATATGCTTGAGCCACACCCAATATCCCAGTTCATTTCCTGTCGCCTGCAGGTCAAGATGTAGTACTCTCAGCTCCTTCTCCAGCACTATGCCTGCATGCTACCATGTCACACCATGATGATAATGCACTAAACTTGTAAAAATGTAAGTCACCCCCCTTAAATGTTTTCCTTTTTAAGAGCTGCCATGGTCATGGTGTCTCTCCATAGCAGCAGAAACCACTCAGAAGACACCTAGTACAAAGTGGCCACTTACAATGGTTCATTCATCTTCCATGACTCAGTTCAAGTGGTCCCACTTGAGTTTTCCTTGTCATTCTAAAATACATACAATATGCCTTTGAACAACTTCGGGTATCACTGGATACTACATATTTGAAGATTAAATAATCGTTTGATCTGGTATCTGCAGTCATGTTCTATAACTGGCTGGTAAGTCTACAATACATATTCATTTCCAGCACCCCCTGTCATGCCTTACTTTTATATGTGTTTACTATATTTCTGTTGAATTGGCTGATTTATTTTTCAACAAATGACCAAAAAGAGATTTACATATCAAATTTTTATGTAATTATTCTCATTTGGATTTTGGGGGGTAAGAGACAGAAAAGAATTTAGACAAATTAAGAAGGCAATAAGAAGTCACCTTAGGAATCTAATGCTAAACAATAAAGAGAACTTAAGAGTAAAAGCTGAGCAAAATGTCACTGTTCCCGATTCTGCTGGAAAATTTCAGAAACATAAGAATTGTAGTAAAGGAATTAGTATGTAAAAGATGAAATAGTGAAA
Organism: Microtus ochrogaster; assembly: GCF_000317375.1. NCBI lineage: Eukaryota > Metazoa > Chordata > Mammalia > Rodentia > Cricetidae > Microtus > Microtus ochrogaster. Next base: position 5,808,612 of record NC_022018.1, read on the forward strand.
TTGGAAGAAGCATTGCTATGACAGTATGTGGGTTCAGATTCTGTGTATGTGAAGCTCATTGACTAGAAGCCTCTAAATCTTCCGTTTTCATATATTTTGCAGTTCATTTTTAATGAACTTTTCAGGAAATTCAAGAGTTTCTCTTCTCAACAGAAGTTCTCTCAAATGACAATTACTTAACTAACTTACTGTGTACTCGTAAGGGGCTTTATAAGCACTTAGATTCCTGTCAGTCAACACCGGCAATAAAGTACATAATTAAAAATACTGTGTAAGAAGGATAAAATATGAGTAGGCTACCAGCATGGTTTCTATAAAAACAAGCGCAATACTTTGTGAAATTCAATGAGAGAAGCTGCATCTAAATGTGAAAGACTACCGGGAAATCATAAACATCTATAAGGATTATACACTTACATTCCTTCACAAGGGTCTACTTTTTGGCTCTTTAAAGAAATCAAGATGAAAACCTACCATCAAAGAAAGCATGATCATAGGTTTGGTTTATACAAGGAATAGGGCAACGACCATTGATGAGCCAATTCCTATGTAAATGTTAAATAACAACTCTATTACTAAGTAGTAAATAAGCATAAAGGACATGCCTAAGAATTTAGATATACATGGCATATATATATATATCATAAACATATAGTGAGATATGTCATATATATCTTAATTTTTATGTACTTTATAAAATTTTTATATGTAAGTAGGATTTTTTCTGACTACTGTACCAATTATCATCTATGCTTCTTCAAGTTAAAGTGGCTACTTCTAATTTCACAAGTTCTTATTTAAGACCCTTTCATAGAGGTATCCCAGTGTCACTGATACGCACATGCACGTGTATTCAACACCATTTAATTTTATGGATGATGAATTAATATAAAGGTCACAACAGAAGGAAAACAAAAAGGCGGACCATGACCTAATTCTAAAAGCAACTACTCAGCACTGCTTTACTGATTGCTGTCTTTCATAAGCTCATGTTTTCATGTGTGTGCATGTACACATACACATATTTGGGCCACAGCCCATGTTGGAGGTCACAGGACAACTATGTGGAAGTTGGTTCTTTCCCTTCACCTTTACCTGAATTCAGGAATGGAGCAGGCTTACTCAACTTTTATGAGATCCACTTTTCTAGGGAGACAGAAAGTTGTCTGTAAAACTTTACAATAAGGCGACTGCCTGCTTGGCGCTAAGCGGCCCAGGAGGGCAGGTACCACTGTGATGAACAGGTATGCGGTAGAAAATGGGAGAGAAGCAGAATGGTTCATGCACTGTGGAGAGAAGCGGGACTGAAGACACGACACAGGTAAGGAACAGGCAGATATGGGTGGCCTATGCTGTCACCTGAGGCCGTGGTGATATCCCCGACCCTTGCCTGAGGAGGGTTATTCCGGTGGAGGCCTAGACTCTACCACTCAAGGCCCACATGTTGGGTTTTGAGCTGACCCACACTAACATCTACCCCATCTATGACCTGCTGGAGTGCGTGAAGGGGTCAGTTCTACGGAGATTCACAGTCCCAGGATCTCCATGACTTGGGGCAACACCAAGATATCTGCGAGGAGTTTCAGTGAGGATCCAGTAATGATGGTGTAGCAGGAGCCAGAAGTCAAGAACCAGACCCACAACCCCTGCAATGAGCATCTGCAAGGAAAGCTGTCTGGGCCAAAGGGTCCAAGGCTGTAACACGGGGCAAGTCCCAAGGCCATGACTATAAATGAACACGTGATGGAGAGGTGGGAAAGAAGAGCAGTGAAGTGGTTTGTTTTGTTCTTTTCTGTTTCTCTTCTTTTTGAGGGGAAGCTACAAGGTTGAGGGTAGACATGGAAATGAGTAGGACTGGGGTGCATGATGTGAAATTCCCAAAAATCAATACTGTAAATTGCCTTCTGCAAAGATTCAAAACTTATTAAAATAAAAATTAGATTTTTTTAAGTCAAATATTTTCCCTGAAGACATTTTTCTATCACATGTTCTCATAAACATAGTTTGGTATAGTTTTCCTCTCTTATTAATTGTTACTGATATAGTATAAAAACATCTGAACACCTTCCCCAATTAACGGGTTAAATAAATAAAAATGTTTATCAAATATAAACAAAACTAAAAATTCTATAATCAATGACTAGTAGCACAAATTATGCTCATGGAAAAACTACTAAATAATTTCTCAAAGGATAGAAAAAGGCATAGTAGGGCTGGGTGGTAGTGGCCTTTAATCCCAACACTTGGGAGGCAGAGTCAGGTGGATCTCAGTGAGTTCAAGGCCAGGCTAGTCTATAAAACAAGTTCCCGGACAGCCAGGAATGTTACACAGAGAAACCCTATCTTAAACAACAACAACAAAAAAAAAAAAAAAGAAAAGAAAAGAAAGAAAGAAAAATAAAAAGGCATACCAGGAACTTTTGTTTTAACCCTTTGGACAAAAAAAAAAATCACTAAAAGAAAATAAGATAAAATAAAATACAGAACAACTAATTTCTGCAAATGATTAAAAAAAAACCAGTCCTGTTATAGGTAGTACAGTAGGCAGAGCAGGCTCTGTCTTATAATCACTTCATTATTAAAGGAAACATTTCTCCTCCAAAATTACAATCTTAACCCCAAACTCTATTACCAAACTTCAAAATTTAATATTCAAAGTATTCTTTTGTTTTTAAATATTATGGCTACCTATTAGAAAATTTCAAGCTGTGTATAATAACTAAAATTAGCAAAGGAATAATTTCATAATATATGATTGGTATGCTAAATATAAAGAAAAAGATGAAATATCCACATATATTCTCCTAGTTTGATCAGGGTTAACCTGAAACAAAAATACTGATTACTTGTAGAAAACAAAATGTTCCCACTCTCCTTGAAGCTGCAAATAAAATGGAAAGTAGTATGTACTTTTGTGTGAATGTTTATGTGAGGTTTTCCTTTAAAATGTATTAAATGCTATTAAAATAATAGATGAGTTCACTAAATCTTGTTCCTTTTTATTAGTTATGCCTTTAAGGATAACAACAGATTAAACTCTTACTGCTGGCCGGGCGATGGTGGCGCACGCCTTTAATCCCAGCACTCGGGAGGCAGAGACAGGCAGATCTCTGTGAGTTCGAGACCAACCTGGTCTACAGAGCTAGTTCCAGGACAGGCTCCAAAGCCACAGAGAAACCCTGTCTCAAAAAAAAAAAAAAAAAAAAAAACTCTTACTGCTTTTATGTCTGTCATAAAGATAGTTTATCAGTTTTCTTTTTCTAGTGTCTTGAACTTCAAAATGCAAAATAAGAGATAATTATAGGGAAAGGTGCCTAAATAATCTTAGAACAATTGTACGTTAGGGTTAAGTTATGAACATATATAATCATTCAATATTATATATATATGTATATATTCAAATAGCAGACATAGTCATAAATTATTTCATGAATAATAAACATGAAAGCCTCTAACATTCTATGAAAGAAGCACATTTTACCTGAATTAGATGAGGCAATGCTTTTAGTGTAAGGCAAAACCAAATTCCCAGTTTGCATGGAAGCAAATCATGCCATTGTGGTTTTACTAGCAATCTAAAAGAGGAGAGAAATCCAAGTAACAAATAAGAAAGACAGACAAAATTGAGAAGCAAAATATTTTGAGCAATTATGAAATCTTCTGTGAATGTCAATTTAATTTAAAAAATAAAGCATCACTTAATCTGACCTATCCTATTATGAAAGGCAGTAGTTGCAAACATGATATATATAAATGTACAAGAATCCAAACTATAAAATTTTGGGGAAAAATTTCTAATCAAGTTATAAAAATAAAAAAACTAATTGGAGGGGAGGGGTTGAGGGGAGATCCGCTCAAAACACATTATATGAATGTGTGAAATTCTCGATTAAAAAACACAAAATAACCCCAAATTCCTCCTCCATTTAGCCCATCCACAAAATGAATTCTTAGACCTTATGATTCCTCAAGTTTTAAGAGACTAGTCATTGCCAAAGTGCTCCCAAGTACTGACAGTAGCTACCAATATGGCAGCATACACCAACCACGGCATAAAAACTAATGACATCTGTAGTTTGCCCAAGCATTACTCACTGGTGGAAGATGAACAGAAATCTCTCTCATCTCCATCCTACACTGATTCAATTCCTCCCTTGCTGTGTGAACTTGTTTAAAGTCTTATATAAACATTTCTGTTATGAATCGAGGAAGGAGATGTGGTATCTTTTTGAGTGGTTGGCATATCACTTTTTATTTACCATCAACTCTGAACAGAGAAAGATTTTTCTAGCAGCATTCTGTTTCTAGAGTTCAGTAGAAAAATTTCAAACTACAAGACTTTGAGAGGTTAGTTAATTCTATTTAGATGTATGTGAACACTTTATAAGAAAAGAAAACTTATAAGAATTTGTCTTAGAATTTGTCTTGTAAATTATGGCATATTCATGTTTATACCTAAGACAGATATGACACATATCTGAAGTGGATATACACATGAAGTAGAACAACATTAAATTACATACTATTTTGTGCATTCCTACCTTTCATTCTTTTCAGAAGCACCAAGTTTCGCTGCATCCATACTCTTGCTTCCTGTCTTCTTCTTCTTTTCTCTCTTCTTTCTACCAAGCAGCTCATCCTAACCATTAAACGAATGACAGCACTTGATTGTCTATAAAATGTGTACCTCATACGCTATCAAGATTCTTTAGTAAAGAAAAAAACACTAGAACATTTATGCAAATATATGTAGAGTCCAACATGATCATGTAAAATCATCAGTCTTTCACAATAACTGTTGCCATGGTATCTGGCCTTACAGACACATGAAATTTAGCACTGTTAGTCATGTGCATCCTCATAGCAACCAAAGTTTTCTAGGAAGAGAAAACATTCAACATACACTTTATTATTCAATACCTTTAACAGTGTTACTTTTAAAATAATGAGTAAATAAAAGATAATTCATAAATGTTTATAAATGTTTATTTATAGCACATAAAAGCCCATAGTGTAATAAAATATAGTGCATATTAGATTGAGGAAGTGTAATAAATTTTTTAACAAACTGATGACTGAAGTTATAATATATCCACTTTAAATATTATTTTATGATTTTAAAGTAAACGAATTACACAAGAAGTCTGTGACAAAAACTTCTCAATTACATTAAAAAATTCTACTTAGGTGATAATTAGAAGAATATGGTTCTACTTTACAAAGTTTTATTATAAACTCAACTGCAATATACTTTTAAAAAAAAGATTTAAAAATATTCATGTGTTTTTCATATATAAAATATTAATTTTCCTTGGCATAAAAGTAAATCAAGCAGTAACTAGTGACAGTACAACTATTAGAATACAGAGAACATGTAGAAAAAAAGAAACTTCCATGACTTGAGAAATAAATGCCTAGATTTCTATATAAAATGAGAGGCTAGGCTATTTGATTTATCACCAATACTCACCAGTTGTTTCTCCAGGTAGATTGACCAAACCACAGCATAATGCCCCACTGTGAGAATAATGAACAAGAGTAATGCCAGCTCAGCATTGCTCATTTTTCTTACTCGTCTGTAGTAGAATACTGGCTGTCGCCAATCTGGAAGTCCATTGATCAGAATATCATCATACCTGTGGTAGCAAATATAACAGTTTTTTATGAAGAGTTTAAAATAAAGCAAAACCAAAGCAAAGCTAAAGAAAAACTTCATTTGCTTCTATATTTAAAAAGAAAAAAATTCTCTCTGAGAGGAACAACTATAGTGCTCCAGCATCACAGTACCTAGTAAATTCAAAGCACAGTTATATGGCTTCAGTAACAAACAGCATTAATACACTGGAGAGCAGATCGCAGGATTTATAGCACCCAGTTATTATGGCTACTAAGGTGACATGCATGCCTTCCTGTAGAAAATTCTCTACCACGGAATCAGTATTAAAAGTTAGGTTCTCACCGAGGAAATAAAGTAAAATAAAACAAGAGCTATTTGAATTACATATTATTTGAATGAATTATACATTAACTGAATCAAGCTTAGTATATATTTTTTTTACTCAACACTTTTATTTCTACCCTCATGATAACAGTAGTTGAATGATGAATATCCACACACATTATTTTATTAAAGCTTCTTAATGACATAAATAAAATGAGTGCCTATGATTTTGCAGAGCTCATGTTCCTTTAAGAACAAAAAGATCTCAAATTAGAGAAGGACATGAAAATAGCAAATGTAAGTCAGAGTTCACAATAAAACTGCTTATTTGTAAACCCTTAAGTAGCAATTTCCTCATTTGTGGCTTTTGCTGAAAGGGAAGAACATTAATACATAACAGCTTTCCTTATAGACTTAAATAATCATTCTTATTACCACCAGGCTAAAAGAGAAATAAAAATTCAACTGAATTTAGTCAGTTATTGAGCAAATATTTTTAAGATTAAAATAAGGAGTAACATTTATGATTGTTAAACTCAAAATGATTACATACACTGTATGCTCAATACACACAACCTGTTAATCTTAATTGAACACAACCCATTAAATATTCTAATCACACTATTTCTAGAATTAAACCTCCACTGAAAGGCCTAATTTGGTGCAACACATTGACCAAAATATTTTAATTAAAAATATTCTGAGTTAGTCGCAGGCCTAATTACAGGAATAGAAATAGGACCTATATTGTCAGGCAGGTCAGTGGAGCTCAGTAGTAGGTTTTTCTCAAGTAAATTGACCGATCTAAGAATAATAGCGCAGCTGCTAAACTGCCAGTCTTGACATGTAAATCAATTTAAATGCAACAACTGCAGTAGCTACTTTGATAGTTATTAAATTGATACCTTGGAGATATGCTAAAAATATAAAGCAGAGGGTTTATTATAGTAAACTTCTTTTTTTCAGCAGAAAAACATTGGTTATTAATGCAAAACGTAATTTATTAGTCAATCTTTTAAAACCTGACTTTTAGATCAACTTTAATTATTAACACTCCTAGATCAGAGTATCTAAGTAGTAAAAGAAAAAGACATTTACAAAGTCAAATCACAATATGGCCTGTGGACAGGGCCAGGCAGAATTTGGTGAGAAATATTCTCCTTTCCAGCATGTGTACCATTCCTTCAACATCAGCTTCATGGTATAGCATTATGGTGTCCTAGAAAATGTATCCTGTCTTCAGAATTTCATATTTAAACCGATCTTTTCCAGATCAACTAATTTAGACACAGGTAAAGGGGTTTCAGTTAGTACATCATAAGATCATAAAACTTAAATGAAGTCCAGGGACCATTAGGCCCCACACTGATTCTGAATTCTGTCTTATATCAGATTTCTTGAGGAGAAATAAAGGTGAATGAAAAAAATCATTATTTTCAGAAATATCTCAACTAAAGGCATGATAACCATACCTTCTAAAAGATATGGTTATAGGTAAAAAGTATTTGAGAATGTGGAGTTGGTTCCTTATTAGCATTAATACAAATATTAAACCTGCTTTGGCCCTAAGCTGTAAGGGAAGAAAATACAGCTGCACTCACAGCTAAGACTCTTCTACCACATATTTCATCACCATCACTGGGAAAAGCTAACTTTCCCTATCACATATGAGAGTTGTATTTAGTGCACAATCAAATCCAAACACGAAGCAGCAGATATTTACTCAGCTATGCCTGGCACTCTGAAAAACAGCATCCAAGGATTAAGCGTACAGTCAATGCTCTATTGATTTTACTCTAATGAACATTACGGCTCACACAACTGGCCATTTGAAAGGAAGATAGCTTCTATTATAGTTCACTTTTTAGAATATATGTTGTTAAGAGATAAATTACTACCTTCCTGATGGGACACTGAAAAGACAATATACTTCTTAAAATATACACAGACACCCATAAGTTACTTAAGGAAAAATTGTGTTGACAACACAAAATTTACAACACTTTATTATGTTTTTCCATATTTAAACACATAATGTCTAAATGCTCTGTAATTGAGATGGATACAAACTATTCTTAAGTCTGCATTCAAACCAGATTAAGAATTCACAAATAAATAAATAAACATATTACAATTTAGACAATCTTTACCATAAAGAATCACTAACACACACACACACACACAAATAAAAGCTGACATGGCATCTTCTTGAAATTTAAAGCACTAATTGATCAGTTCTACATATACAACATAGGGCCTAATGCACATTTGCTTCATTTGATTTCCTTAAACACACATGATAAACAAAATAACAGTTGCAAAATCATTAGTAGGTTATATACTAGAATCGCAATTCATCACACACTTACCCGCCAGAATTACAGAAAAACAAATTTAAAATAATCTTAAACTATAAGCAAAAAATATTTATTTAAGACAGAAACAAAATCATAAAATAGAAACAAAATCAAAATGAAAATCTGAATAGTAAAACATGAATAAATAATTCTAGCACTTGTCAAAATTGAATTTCCTATTATACAGTATGTGATTTTTTTAGCTTAAAAATAACATAATTTCCATTTTAAATCAGATTTTAAACTTTCCTGCAAAACTCAGTTGTATAGAGATTATAAACAAGAAATAATATTAAATTAACTAATTTAGTATCTTAACTAATCTTGTGTGTGTGTGTATGTGGCAAATCTATCGTGGTACATGGCATTTTACATAATGTTTATGTGTCTTACAGTTATAATTTAGGGAAAGTCAAATTAGATTTCCTATTCTCAGATTGGAACATATCTGTAATGAAATTAACAGTAGCTTTGTAATGCATTTATGAAAGTTTTAGCAGACTCAAAGTTAATGACACATTTTAAGCTGCATTTATACATGAGACATTTTTTCTTTGGTAAATTAAAATAATGTTTTAAGTTTTACTAACATAGTAATAAAATAAAGGAAAATTTAAGTTGCATAATTGGATTAACAGAAATCCTAGTTTGCCAGGTCTAGAGGCACAGGCCTTTAATCACTGCACTCCAGAGACAGCCAGATCTCTGTGAGTTCAAGGCCAGCTTGGTCTATATAGCAAGTTCCAGTATAACCCGAGCTACGTAGAGAGACCCTGTCTAAAAAAACAAACAAACAAACAAAAAAACCCAAAAAACAAAATAGGAAGAGAAAAGAGAAAGGAAAAAGGAAAGGAAGAAAGGAAGGAAGGAGGGAGGGAGAGAGGAAGGGAGAAAGGAAAAGAAAGAGAGAGAGAGAGAGAGAGAGAGAGAGAGAGAGAGAGAGAGTGAGAGAGAGAGAGAGAGAGAAGTGTACAGGTAATAAGTAGTTTTCAGAAATTTAGATAAGAACTTTGGGAACTTGTGTAGAAATTTGTGTTAGCTCATAAGCTACAGATTCTTCAAATGAGGGAATTTGCTATGGAGTTCAGGGAGAAATTCTATGCCAGAAAATCTATTCACTTCACGCTATAATTTATGCCTTTGACTAACAGGGAAGTTAAAGTTTTCAGATGTTCTTCTAGTAATCTATCTAAAAAATGAAACTCATGTCGGTACAAGGACTTTCATGACAACGTTCATAGCATCTTCAGCACAAAATGTTAAAAGTCATAATGAGTGCATCAAATGGTGAGCAGATAAAATTATTCATACAATGAATAGTATTCAGTAATAAACATGACTAAAGAATTAGAATATAGTACAGTATGAATACAATTTAAAGGCACTATACATTGCATATTCTGTCACTATGAAATGAACAGAAGATACAAATTGATAAATTCACTGAACAACTGTGGCTGCACATTTTTTGAGGATGAAAATATTTAAAGAGTGGGTTATGGAGAGAGTATGCCCAACTCGGTACAGTTTCTACACATCATTGGATTTTACACTTACAGAAGGCTATTTTCATGATGAGAAATTTATACCTAAATGAAACCATTATGATAGAAAATAAAATTTATCTTTTTCTGAAGACAAAAAGCTGTTTCATTTGTTAACGTATTTGTTGCATTTCTATTTCATTTCCTCAAATTCAAACAATGTATCTAATTTCAATGAAAACATAATTATATTACATATCTGGAGAATAAACAGCAAATACGTGTGTGTGTTACACTAAAGATCTTTCTTTATTCTCTATCACGCACAGAATCATCTCAGAAGGATAACACAGCAAACACTTCTATGATAACTTTCCAAACTGTTCATGCCTAAGTTATAATCTGAAAATACTTGCTCAATGAATGTTTATGATAAACAATTGTGTCGGCAAAGTTGACTTTGTGAGAGTGAAATGAGAAGGTCTTTTAGAGGCAGCTGACTAGTCTTTCCTTTAAGGAATTAGGAGTCTTACAGAAAAGATCTGCACACTCCTTTCTCCTAAGTCTAAACACTCACAGGTCACCTAGCCTCAGGCACAAGCCTTAGAGGAGTGATTCTCAGCTTGATTAGTTAAGACTTTTGCCTCAAGGAAAACCAGTTACCAAAGAGTTACTTGTGCCTCAAGGGGAAATACTAGAAATGTTTGTATAACTGTCAGGTCCATTTTTTCCCCACTAACAGTAAAGTCAATGCAGAGGGAGCTATTCCTAAAGAGATTGTATTAGATGAGTCTATGTGAACAAAGAAACATTTGCTGTAAAAAGGCAGAAATGATTTTAGTAATTAAAAGAAGTCATCACAACATTTACTGACTTATAAGAGAACAATCAGCCAAAAGACAAAGTTTGAAGGCAAAGATACTGGGAGAATAAAGCAAGCTATCTTCACAACACATTCTTGATACATGAAACAAAACTAGTGGTTCACTAAAGAAAACCTACTAAGGTAAGTGCAGAATGACAAAGATAGATAGACTACAACCTGATCAACTGTGGCTAAGAACCAGGAAGGGCAACTAACATTTTAGGATGTTGAAGAAAAGTTCAGAATGCCACATAATGTAATTCTGGGGTTTGTGTAAAAGATGTGTTAGCCACATAAACAAATCAGGTATTTATGCCTGCTTTAGCTTAAATCTCAAAAATGAGGGTACTTTCTTTAAGACAACACTGTCACATTTCCAATGCTGTCCACTACTATCTATCTCATGAAGTCAACTTATTGGGCTATAATCAGCATTATTATTGTTTATTTTTAAAGATTAACAAGCCCAGAATAAAACAAAAAAAACAGTTTATTTTACCTGCAATAATTTTTTTTTCTGAGACACTTTTGTTGTTTGTGTTCAAAGGGATAATTTAAAATGTGTTTCTTACTCTGGCTCTGATTCTATCTCCGAAGACTTCACACTGGATCCACATTCCACACATTCTATAGCCTATGATCTCCTGAGTCACTGGCAATATAAACCACTAGAGTTTATCACTGGTCTTCTGAGGGGGCAGAGACAGGTCTGTCTGTGTGAGGGACTGCCTCTACCCTAAGGTTACCAGATACAGCATCACTGGAGCAAACTTAGGGAAGAGGGCAAAACCAATGAGAAAAGAGGAACGTTTGTTTGTTTATTGTTTTAATCATATTTTCCACAGTTCATGTAAGTCTATCAACTTACAACCGGGGCTATATGGGGTGAAGAAACACTAGGAAAGTACATTTACATGATTACTAAGTGATAATCTCAAATGCTTAACAAGTGGTCATGAGGGTAGTGGGTCTACCAAATACAGAGAGGAGCTATTTATGATAGAGCGAAAAGAATGGGTATTTGTTGAAATCAAGTACTTCTGATTGTTTCCCAGGGCATAAACACCCGCATTAAAAGTCTGTTCAAATGAAGCAAAACTTGCTAACTTTATGTCTCGTGATCATAGTTTGTAAGTAGTGAATCAGCCTAGGAAATAAATTCAAAAGAAATGAGCTTTGCTCTACACAAGACTGTAAAACAATGCATTTCTTGGAAGAAGCTAAACAAATAAACAAAACCCACCAAAACAAAAACCTAACCTAAGCAGGACTTTTCAAAGCTGTAGCATGAAACTTGCCCATCCAAACTCAGAAGCACAAATGAGCACTCACCTCTGCCTTCTTTCATCATCCTTTAAAACTTCATAAATGGCCACCAACTAAAACAGAAGCATTACTTTAAAATAAAAATATTTTCAACTGTAAGAAATCACATAGGAGGATGAACGCTCTAAAACACACATGCAGAAAACCCCATGTGTCCATCTATGCAATAAATAGTAAAAATTCAAAAATAAGTAACAGTTTATGTTTTTGAAAGCAATTTTAAAAACGGGTATCCAAATGAACTTTTGTGAAAGGTATAAAAGTAACAGTTTACCTTAAAAATATTAAGAGAAAGAGCATAATTTAGATAAGAAAATTTTGACAACCATGACCCTGTAACAACTAAGAAAAACTTTAAATGACACAAAATGTTTGTGAAAAAAGTATTCCATTAAAAAACAAATAAAAATCTAAATGTTATATATTTAAGTTTCATGTTCAAATGAAAATATGCTACATCTAAGTTAAATTTCTAGCATAAGTATATTACTACAACTGTCACTATAATAAAATTACATTGCACTTACTTGTCTAAACTGAGTTTCTGCATTTTCATCTTTATTCTTGTCTGGATGTAAGGTTAGTGAAAGCTTACGATATGCTTTTCTGATGTCTGCAGATGAAGCATCCTGGGTTGGTAGGGGGAGGGGAAAATACAAAGCAAACTTTGTCAGAAAGAGAAATTCCCAGAACCTTGTTAAGATCTGAGAAGACAGCCAACCAAGTGCAGGACCCCAGGCAATGTAATTTGAGCAATCAGTCTAACAACCATGCTATGCAGCTAGCCTGACCCACATGACTGAACAATTATTCAATCTAAATTGGCTCTCCTCTTAACTTTCATTACCATACAGTCATTTAAAGAAGATGGTATTTGACAAAACTTTTCAAACACTTGCCTCCCTACAATTAACCAATAAATTTCTTTCAGTAATCAAGATACAAAAAAGAGACAAATTAAAAATTAATATCAGTGTGCTATAAAGAATCTTATTATTTACTTGAGAGTTTTAAAATCAGTTTAAGAAGCCCAAGCTTATATATACATAAATTTTTAATTATTATTCGTACTGAAATTAACATTCAGCAACAACTTATGAAAACCCGATTTCATGTCAAAAAATGTTGACTTGAAGGGAGTTAAAGTTGTGTTATCCATAAGTTGTAATTAAACAGTTATATGCTTTAAAGAGTATGTCCACAATTCTACAATCTCCCCAGTCTGGTTTGTAGAAAAAAAATTGCCCATTATTCATGTATGACTAATATAGTTTAAAATATATTCAAGGTCACAGCAGTTAGTAATCTTGTTTGTGCAGATAAAATAAGAAAACATCATTTACGTGGCTAAAATAAACATAGAGTTCAAAACTTCATTTCTACTATATGTAAAAACAGATTCTTGAGACAAGTGATAGTAGAGCAACTTATTAAACTTTGTCTGATAGCTATTTGTCTAATTAATTACTAAAACGCTCAAATAACTGAAAATTCAAACCAACACAAAAATCTATATACCAGGGGCCAAGAAATAAATTTGGAGGGAAAAAAAAAAGACTACAATTAGTCTGTCAAAGCTTTCCTTTATAAGCCATTATTTTCACTGTCAATGTGTGTTTCTGTGTGTGTGCACGTGAGTGCGCGCGCGCACACACACACACAGACACACACGCGCGCGTTTTCATGTGGGGAGGGAACTTATTGCTTCAGGCTAGTAAGCTACCCTAGCTGTGAATACTTCTGAGTTATGGAGGGCCAAGGAGCTGTAAAACCAGCAAAGTAAACCTTGCAGATAATATGTTTGTATTATTTCATTTTAAGTTTGCTGAAGGAAAGGATGTGCTTCCCACATTAGATGACAGGTAATACATGAAAGAAAGGAGCTGTTTAATGGAAATGTGTGATGAGTCCTTTTGTCATGCAAAGAGGCCATGTGTCAAATGAATAAACAGCCTCTAATTAGAAATTTAAATACAATTTTATTAAATTAATACTGTATGAGAGAAAATTCAGAAGATTTTTAAAATAAAGTATGAGTTTATATATTTTTCATTATAAAATAATACATAACATATAATATCTATGACTTAAAAATAAAAATGACTACCGGTCAACAAAGGCATTTCCTTGCTTTGGAAATGCAGAATTTTCTGCCACAGTATGCATCCCAAATATAAAACCAGTCAGATAGTTGTTTCTACACCTCCATCACCTGTGTTCCCACCACTAGCTTTGTCTTCCAGCTGTTCTGGCCTCCCATTAATTACACTTCAAGATGCAGTTCAGCCTCCTCCTCATTTTCTTTTTTACTGGGCTACAAAGGCAGCCCACCCTCTACTAAGAACCTGGCCTCTCAGGCTCCACACAAACACAGAAGACTTCCCTCTTGAGAACTGGTATCTCACCAATAAGGTCCATGGTAAGTGGGAGTGGGCTTTTCCTATCTAAAGAGACATCCTCTGGACAAGCTTCCCAGAGGGTAGATTATGCATTTATTTAATATGAGCCTTTTATCAGTCTTAATTTTAGCCACATACAAACTCACAAACCTACTGTGTAAGCATAGTTGTTATTGAGCCCATTTTACAAGTAAGTAAGGTAGGGAAAAGCTAAGTAACATGTTCAAATTTATACTCTACAAAAAGATTAAGACAGAATTCAATGCAAAAAAAATACTTCCAGATCTAAGCTATGTTGGCTGTTTTACTTAAGATTTAATTTGTAAATTTATAATTTTTAAGTTTAAATTTGTAAAGGGAGGAAGCTTTGGGGAGGCAGTGAAAGTAATCATTACCATTTTATGAATTTGATAAACACTGGGAGCATATCATCCACCAAACCATAAGGTATGTCCCATAAAGTTCTGTTTCTTCCTCCTACGGTTGCTGGTGTTTGAAATGAGGTCTCACTATGTTGTCCAGTCTGTCTTCAACCTCCTGGGCTCAAGTAATCACCCTGCCTTGGTCTCCTGAGCTGGGAATAGAGGTACACATCAACCAGCACCAAACTACTCTATGAGGTTTTTAGAGATACACCCTCTGATGTGTGCTGGCTTCTCCAAAGCACTTTATATCACATTTCTATTAAAGACTCGAATTTTGAACATTCATCTATTAAATTCAGCAAAACAGACCATTTAAAATTTCTTTGGCTTATATGGAAAAAAGCTTGACAGGGCAATGGGTAAGCTGACCATTGCTGATATCAAAAGATGTACTACATCAATTTGCCATGATTTTATTCCTTCTAAATGTGATGCAGCTCGCTAGCACGCAAAATACAAATTATCTTAACACTTGGATAACCTCCGTAATGAAGAGACATATTGTCACTCTTAACGTCTTTTAGTGTAATATATGCTAGTCAGAATGGAACTCCATGATGAGACGTGAGTGAAAAGGCGGAGAGAGAACTCCAAGGACTGCCTCACCACAGAAACAGTGACTAACCTGGCAAAACTGTCAGAATCAACTTTATCTGAACCCTGGAAACTAGTCAAAGCTCATGGCAATCAGGCAAGCACTTAAGATCACATGAAGCTAAGTCTCAGTAAGGGTTCTGAAGACACCAACCTCCATAAAGGATGCAAGTTCCCAGTGCAGGAAAAGCACAGCTTATCTTTTTCTCAAAGAATTATGGGTGTTTTGATCTGTCTGTCTACTCTGATATTTAAAGACTTTTTCCTTTTTTTGAATCAAGTTTAGAATTATGAAAGTATACAGACAGGAGTTATCAAGAACATTTAAAGTTGACAAATGAAGCGTTCTGTGGTTAAAGGCCCTTACGACCAAATCTGATAAACCTGAGTTTGATTCCTGAAACCCACATGGTAAAAGGAAAGAACAAACTACCTTAAAATTTTCCCTGACAATTAATACTTAAGTTTCTGAGTGATTATTTGGGAGCAGCTACCAACACAGAAAAACTCTGCTTAGAAATCAGTCAAAGGTTCAAGTCTCTTGCCAGCCCTAAGGTGGCTCCCTTAACTAAGAATTGTGCTTCCGTGCTCCCCTATCCAGCCTTCCTTTATCCCAATCATCCTGTTTCCCCAAGTTCCCCCCCATCCTCCCCTTCTCACTTTTCTCTCCCCATCTCCCCTTACCCCCAACCCACCCCACCCCCAAGATCCCACTTTCCTCCCTGGCAATTTTGTCTACTTCGGAGGGAGGGGGAAAGGAGTGGGGGGAGGGGGAGAAGGGTAGAAGGAAGGGGGGAAATGGGAGGCTGGGAGGAGGGGGAAACTTCTTTTTTTTCTTTCTTTTTCTCAATAAAAAAAAAGAGAAAGACAAAAAAAAGAAATCAGTCAAAGGGTAACAGTTGGGAAGAAAGTCTTCTGGGAAGTGTCTTTGAAATGCTTCCTAAATTCCTTGGAAACTAGTAGACCATGTGTGTGGTGCTTTTTTGTGCTCTAACAAAAAAAGCTTGCTGAAGATCAGAAGGCGGAGTTAGGCCACTAATTAACCATAAAGGTCTGGAGGTCTATATAGACAGACAGGAAGTAAAATAGCTGGGCAGAAAGAAGAATATAAGGAGGGAGGAGATAGGAGCTCACCCCATTTTTGGCTGAGGAGTTAGCAAGATCAGAACTAGCTGTGGCTTGCTCCTTTATCTGATCTTTCAACATCTGTCATGCTATCTGGCTCTGGGTTTTTAATAAGACCAATTAGAACTGGTTCGAAGCATATGCATGCCCAAGGACGAGCATGTGCTCAGAAAGATTAGAGAAGGTGTTGAAGTTCTCACCACTGGAACATCTTCAAGCTTTGTGTAAGGAGCAAGCACAGAGTTGTTGAAAGAATTGCCAGTACCAAGCTGAGCACTGAAAGCATGCTCCAAGAGTTCAACTGGCTGTGGTGGTTTGAATAAGAATGGCCTCCATAGGCTCATATATCTGTATGCTTAGTCCCCATTTGATGAACTGTTTGGAAAGATTAAGAGGTGTAGTCTTGTTGGAGTGAATGTGTCATTATTAGAAGAGGTGTGTTGTTGGGGGTGGGCTTTGGGATTTCAAAAGTCCAGCGTATGTCTGTCTGTCTTCCCACTACCAACCCCCTCTCTCTGCCTGCTGTCTGTGGATAAGAATGTAAATCTCTCAGCTACTGCTCCACAAGCTTCCTGCCATGATGATAATGGACTAGCCCTCTGAAACTGTAAGCAAGCTCCCAATTAAATGCTTCCATTTATAGGAGTTGCCTTGGTCAGGGTTTCTTTATAGGAATACAACAGTGACTAAGATATTGGCCCAGACTGGGACAGTCTCATCTGTCTGCAGCTCACTTCTGTCTCTTTCTCCTCCTCCCCTCTTCCATGTGCCTTAGGGAATCTCTGCACAACCATTGGATGACTATAAATTTAAGCAGACTCCAATGGCCAACAGCCAATTATGGACATTTTATACACTTAGTTTAGAATAGTCAGTAGACAAATAGCACAAACTCTGGGGATGTAGGAAATGTAATTGTCATATTATATACTTAAAATGTCTAGTTATACATACGTTTAAAAAACCAATAAAACATACAAAGAAAGAGGTAAACTGGTTAATACACAGAGAAAAAAATTAATAGCAGTTGTCTGACAAGTGTAAACATTAGATCCACTAGACAAAAGCTTTTAACTCTTAATGTGGTCAAGAACATGTACATGAAATATGGGAATATTCTCTTTCCAAATCAGACTATCAGCAAAAAGAAAGAAAAACTTTAAAAGGTTCAAAACAGAACTACTTCCAGACTTAAAAACACAATAAGTAAAAAGGAAATGTCAGTAGGTTAAGCTCAATATCAGATCTTCATGGATAGAAGGACTCAATAAATGTGAGTGTAAGTCAGAAGGATGAAAGAAAAAACAGATCCTAGAGACCTTTAGGACACTATAGAGAGTTCCAACATGTGTATAATAAGTTCAGAAAGGAGAAAGGAAGGAAAAAGTATGCACTTAGAAAATATTTGAAGAAAAAAAGGAATTGAAAACTTGAAAAATTGGAAGATGTGAATCTACACATCTAAGATTCAAGAAACTTTAAGTGGTGTTAAAAAATTCAACACAGAAATATTATCAGTAAAATATAGAAAAATCAAGAACAGGTGTGGTGGTGCACATATTTACTTCCAGCACTTGGGAAGAAGAGGCAGGAGGATCTGAGTTAAAGGCCATTACAAAAGGAAGCACTAACAGAAGAACTGGGAAACAAACAAGTTAAAAGGCATACTCACACATCACACAAGAAGAAGAAGGGAAGGAAGAAAGGAAGGGAGGGAGGGAGGAAGAGAGAGACGAAGGGAGGAATAGACAAGATACATTAAAATAAATTTTAAAAAATAATGAGTAATAGAAGACTAACCTCAGAAACAGATCATAAAATTGTATTCTAGAATAAAACAGAAAAACTTCAAAGAAACATTTTTTTTCCATTATGCTTAGAATGCTTAAGACTGAAACAAGAAAATCCAAAAAATACCAGGGTTTTATCACTTGTGGGACTTTGTACTGATGATTTAAGAAGATTTTCATTCACTAAAAATTGATGACAGGCTGGGCACGGTGGAGCACTCCTTTGTTTTCACCACTTGGGAGGCAAAGGCAGGTGGATCTCATCTACAGAGGGTGTTCTAGGGCAGCCTGAGCTCCAAAGAGAAAAGTCGTCTCAAAAAATGTTGGTTATTTTTTTGATTATTTTTCTCATGTAGTCTCTTTAGTCTCTCTCTCTCTCTGTCTGTCTCTCTCTCTCTCTCTCTCTCTCTCTCTCTCTCTCTCTCTCTCTCTCTCTCTCTGTGTGTGTGTGTGTGTGTGTGTGTATGCGTGTGTAGAGGGTTGCTTATTTGTTTATTTAATTTGTTTTGGACCCTTGGCCAACACTGAATTTGATAAATAGCTGAAAATGATGCATTCATGCTGCTGGGATTACAGGCACATGACATACAACTGTGGTGATATCTTGTTTGTGCAAATGAAGCATGCCTTAAGATTAGAGGGCGGGCTAGCCACTAGCTAACCATCGAGGTCTGGAGGTCTGTATAGACAGACTAGAAGTGAGAGAGGAAGTGATAAGGCAGGAGACAGGAAATCACTCTTGGACTGGGAAGTTGAGTAGGTAAGGTGATTGTGGTTTTTGCCCCTTCATCTCTCTGATTCTCAGAATTTTCCCCTATGTCTAACTCTGGGCTTTTTATTATGATCTATTAGAACTCATGCTATACATTGGCACCCAACTTAAAGGCAGAAATTCATGAAAAAGCTACTTTCCAGTGGTTATAAAGCCACAGACTAAAGCTGCACATGGGGCTCCCACCCTGCCCAGCTCGGCTTTCTTTCCTCCCCCCACTCCCCATTTCAGGTCTCTGAGTGAGTTTGGGATTTTCCTACTATGCCTCTCAAAATGAGTTTCTAGCTGCCACCCAACTCCAGAAGCACCTGGGCTCCAAACACCACAGGACTTGCCCGCCCTAGACTGGCTGGCTCTGCTTTCAGGCAGCCCCTGCCACACATGCTCCCTCCCCATCAATCCCCTGTGCATTTTTTCAGACAGTTGGCTCTCTCTCCACCATGGTGGTATAGGCTTTCCTATACCCCCTCTCCTTGAGTTACCACTTGCAGCTCATGGCTACATCTAGCAGTCACAGCTGTCCTTAGCCAAGCTGTTCTCTGCTCAGACATGCTATGCCTCACAGTTCACTGACATTGTCAGCAGGTTTGGCAAGACAATTGGAATAATCTAAAAGGTGGAATTAGTTAAAAGAGAGAGGGTTTTTTTTTCCCCTCACATTAAAAAAGGGGAAACACTATTACTATGGAGGGATTTATGTCTCTGTATGATAATATGTGGACAGCTTGAAAATGGAACAATTAAATGAAAGGAAAACTAATTTAGATGGGACTTCTGTAATGTCAATTATAAACATTATCAGTTTTATCATTTTTCTTTTTCACTAAAAAAGTTAGTTAATATGAGTGCTAAGATACAAGTTTTAGAAAAACTTAATAAATTAGATCATAGAGATATTTAGATTCAGACAGAAAAAAATAATGTAGAACCAATTTCAGCATTGCACTGTAAGGTTAGAGAGGAAATGCTTAAGGTTTTCAGACAACCAATTTGAATTTATCCAGTCACCTTACAAGAACTGTCAAACGACAGATATTCCCAAGGCTGTGTTAGATTTAAGGACATTCAAAGAAGTAATAGTCTCATAAGGCATGCATTCACCTTTTGTGAAGTAGATGTTAAACTTGTGGTCAATGTGTAACAATCTTGAGAGACTGGAGGGACTTGGTTAAAGCGGTTAAGTCTCAATTACAATGAACAACCTGGTGGAAAGAAGAGGCTAAGACCATTGAACAACAAAGTAGAGCCAGAGGTATGGAAATCTCCAAGAACAACTACTTGGAGAGAGAGATTACGCTGATGTACAAAGGCAATCTCTATATGATGACCATGTCCTATATTTGTGCCACATAGCAGTTTTGAATGCTTGGGACAGAATTGGAGAAGTAGGAAATTAAAACTGAGTCATTTACTAAAGCTATACAGGGTGCAAAGGAAGCCTTCACGGATTTCTTACCAAGACTGAATTCAGCAGTAAATAGAATGATACCAGATTCAGATGCTAGATAAATAATAATTGAATCTCTGGCTTTTGAAAATGCTAGCACAGAATGCAAAAGGGTAATTCAGCCATTAAAGGGAAGATAGATCAACATCCTTGGAAGAATGGATCCAAGATACAATCAATATTGAATCTCCTGACCATGATATGACACATGGATAGGAGAGGTGATTTCCAGAGACCTGAAGAAAAATCGAAATGTCAAGTGTTTCAATTGTGGCAAACACAGTCACCTAATAAGGTATTGTAAACAGGTTCCTAGAAACAGTATTTTTTTTCTAAGCATAATTCAAATAGAACATCTCTCCCTTCTGGATTATTCAGAAGGTGTGGCAAAGGCAGATATTGGACCAATGAATATAGATCATAAGGGACAGTCAAGGTAACCCCTTGCAGTCGGGAAACTCCTTCTTGAGGAGCCTCCTACAAGTCCCCATGCCAAATTTGGTTCAGTCATTAATTGTGGAGGAAATGCCTTCCGAGAACAATTAAAGGACCTAATGCCTATAATAAGAAACCACACTGCTCTGGATGATAGAAAGGCTATAGAGAGAATGAAAAGTTCAGGAGAAACCATAGAGTATTTTGCAAACTTCTATTGATTAACAAAGACCAAAATTAAAAATATGAATAAATGATGTCATTAAAGGCTTTGTAGAAAAAGGTACAGATGTCACAATAATTGCACCAATCAATACTTTACCATCCATTACATGGATGACAACTTACTAGTTGATTCAAATACAGATACTTCAGAAAAAATGTTTGAATATGTAAAGAAAATTTTGCCATGTTTAGGATTATAAATTGCTCCTGAAAAAAATACAAAGATGAGATTCTGTTAATTATTTAGGTTATAAAATAGGTTTGCAAAAAGTTAGACCTCAAATTATCACCTGAAGTTAAGAAAGAATTGGTTTTGATGAAAGAGAAATTACAGATTGCATATGTGGATCATATGCATTTGAAGCTTAATTGCACTCTGGTCCTACTATCCTCCAAACATTACTCTATAAGGATTTTAGTGTAGAGGGAATATATTATCTTAGAATGGATCTTTTTACCACATAAACTTAGTAAAATTAAAGACTTAAGCAGAGAAGGTCTGAATTAGTTCTAAAGGAAAATTGAGACTTCATCAATTACCAGGAACAGACCCAGCAGAAATTATAGTACCTTTTTAATAATGATGAAATTGACAAATTATGGGCAGAAATTGAACCCTGGCAGAGAACTTGTAGTATTTTTTTGGGAGAGATTAACAACAATTATCCCAAAAGCCAGAGAATTCAACTTATAAAGAGAACTAACTTGATCCATCCTTACACTGTATGGAAAAACACCAATAACTGGAGCCTCTTCATTCTATACTGAGGCAATAAATCAGGAAAGGCAGGTTACAAATCAGAAAATTTAAGTAAAGTGGATGAAAGCCCATATGATTCTGTCCAAAAGTCAGAATTATATGCTAGTCTCATGGTACTAAGGTATTTTATGGAACCTCTTAACATAGTTACCAATTCGCAATATGAAGAGTTGTTTTGCATATCAAAACCACTGAATATAAATATACCAGATGATACAGAATCGACTTCATTATTTATTCAGGTACAAGAAATAACCAGGAATAGGAATCATCCCAATAGATAACACACATCCGATCCCATATGGGTCTGCCAGGACCTCTAGCACAAGATAATGCAGAAATTGATCAAATGCCATATTCTGTAGATCTCTGAAGTATTTAAAGATGACCTGTTTATCTAAAATATATCTGTTTGACTTTGAAAACATACCTAATATTATTACAAGTTGATGTAAAAGGTTTTAATGGCACAGGTTCTTTTCTTTCTTTTTTCTTTTCTTTTTCTTTCTTTTTTTAATGACAATGAGACATGTCTGCTCCTGGCAGCACCAATCTACTTTAGAGATGATGGGTATCAAAGAAACTCCACATCGTATTTACTTTCTTTATGGCAAAGGTTAGCCTCTGGGTAAGAAAGTGCTCTTGCCTTGACTGCTGACAATATGCTGTACAAATTGGACAAAAAAAAGGGGGGGGACTGCCAAACTTTGTCAAGACAAATAGTATAGCCCTTCAGAATATCCTGCTTCACAAAACAGTTTGTCAGATGTGCTAGGCCTGTAGGTTGAAGATGGATGCCCCAACATTGCAGAGGAACCTTCCAGCTGCTTCTGCCATTTTCACATTTTTTAGAAGTCACTTGCTTGCACTTCCTGCTTACTCAGATATTATTTCCTTCTTGGGTCTCTGATAGAGTTGAAGACTTTATAGTTTTCCTTGTTACCATGTTCAGAAAATAAATTCACTACAGAAATGTAAAATGTAGGGGCTGGAGAGATGGCTCAGTGGTTAAGAGCATTGTCTGCTCTTCCAAAGGTCCTGAGTTCAATTCCCAGCAACTACATGGTGGCTCACAACCATCTGTAATGAGGTTTGGTGCCGTCTTCTGGTGTGCGGGCATACACACAGAATATTGTATCCATAATGAATAATAAATATTAAAAAAAAAGAAATGTAAAATGTATAAGGCTGAAAGACATAAAAAGATAGTTTTGGTAATGCAAGTTAGATTAGAAAGTGAATTAGGTACAACTTTTGGACTCACCAAGATAGGCTAGACATAAAGTATTTTCTCTGAATTTGTCAATTATTAGTGGATTAGACATTGTTGATGTATTTATTGATTGTATATATTATTGTATATAGCTATTGTACTTATTGCATATAGTTTTTCTTACATTAGTTATAACCTTTTTAATTTTTTTAAAAATATTTATTTATTATGTATACATTATTCTTTCTGCATGTATGCCTACAGGCCAGAAGAGGGCACCATACATCATTACAGATGGTTGTGAGCCACCATGTGGATGCTGGGAATTGAACTCAGGACCTTTGGAAGAGCAGGCAATGCTCTTAACCACTGAGCCATCTCTCCAGCCCCTTTTTAATTTTTTTGACAAAAAATGGGAAATGTGTTATCTTTTTTGTACAAATAAAGCTTGCCTGAAGATCAGAAGGTGGAGCTAGCCATTAGCTAACCATAGAGGTCATAGAGTACAGGAAGTGATATGGCTGGGCTGAAAGAGAAAGTGATAAAGCAGGAGCTGGGAACTCACTCTCTTTTTGACTGGGAAGTTGAGTAGGTAAGGTGGCTGTGGTTTTGTTTCATCTCTCTGATCTCTCAGCATTTTCCCCTATGTCTGATTCTGGGCTTTTATTAGGACCTATTAGAACTCCTGCTACATGTAACTATATGCAGTGTGCTAAGGCTCAAACCCTGGGCTTACTCTAGGCCAGGCAAGAACCAACTAAGATACAAACCCTAGTCTAATTTTTGAGACATGTCTCATTTAGTGAAGGATGAACTTAGATGTAGCAAGCTGACTGGTCTTGAACACCTGGTCTTCCTGTCTCCCCCTCTCCTGTGATGGGATTATAGGCATGTATCACCACATACAGCTATAATTACTTTTTAAAAAAAAAAAAACCTTAAAACTACTTGGTATTAAGCAAAGATAAAATTACTTAATAGCTACTTTTTTTCTGAGATAAAAGAAATCACTAGGAAAGTTTGGAAGTATTTTGGTACAAATGAAAACAAATCATAGCAAAACTTACAATGCTAAAAGCATTGTTTACAAGAAAGTTCACTATTAGATATACATTTTTTAAAGAAAGAAAAAAAGAAAGAAAGAAAGAAAGAAAGAAAGAAAGAAAGAAAGAAAGAAAGAAAGAAAGAAAGAAAGAAAGGCTGGAGAGATGACTCAGCAATTAAAAGCACTTGCTACTCTTGCAGGGGACCTGAGTTTGATCCCAGCACCCAAGTCTTTCAATGATTCATTGCTTTCTTCTAGCCTCCAAGGCACTGCACAGATGATCCACAAACATATGGTCTTCACACAGAGAAACACAAGGTCCTTATAATGAGAGGCAAACAAAAAGTGAAAAACTGGAAGGGAGGGAGGGCAAGAGCTTAACCTACTTTATAGAACTAGAAAAAAGAGCAAAGTAAATCCAAAGCAAGCACAGCAAAAGATATAAAAGTGTACACAGCAACCAACTAAAGAATATAAAAAACAAGCCAGGCAGTGATGGAGTACACCTTTAATTCTAGCACTCAGGAGGCAGAGTTGGGAGTCAATTATTGGAGTAGGTATAGCCTTGTGGGAGGAAGTGTGTCAATGTCTCTTCCTGCTGCCTGTGGATCCAGGTGTAGACTTGTCAGTACCTCTCCAGCACCATGTCTGCCTGCATGCTACCATGCTTTCTCCCATGATATGGTAGATAAAAATTGATGCTCACTTCATCTCCCTTCTACTCCAGCATTATTCAAAGGAACCTCCTACAATGTGGGAAATACTTTTATCTACATTGTCTAATATTCTTACGGTTTGGATATGAGATGTCCCCTCAAAAGGCTCATATGTTGAAGGCTTGGTCCTTAGCTGGTAAATTGTGAAGGTGACTTCATCAATATATTAACCCATTTGATGAGTTCACAGCTGAATGGTTATTAGAAGCTGGAACATTATTTGGAGGAAGTATGTCAGTTGGGGTACATTTTCTGGTCTCTTTCTCTATCTCTGCTTCCTACCCTACATGGGTTTTGCACTCTCACATGCTCCCTGTCATGAAATTCTCCCTCATTATATCCTACCAGCAAGGGAGCTGGATCCATTTAAAAGGAGAGGAAGGTATTTTTTTTTTTTTTAGCTCAAATTCAGAGGTTCCTTCTCAATTGTTCCTCAAAAATACTTTGTCACAACACAAAGCTGATTAGTCTAAAAGGCCACTGAGTACTTGAGGTAACGGGCAGCACTTACAGAATGAGACTTCAAATTTTATTTGACTTGAGTTTAAATACTTACACATTGTTAGTGGCTACCACTATAATTAGTGTATTTCTAGAGTGCCTTCTCTTGTTATAGAAGAAAAACTACATGTGGGGTAGGTTTGGCCAATCACATGCACTTTGGTATAGAATGAACACATGTGGCAAAAAAACCAGCTATCTATTTACTTATTTATTTAGTACATGGGACTTAATGTAGCTATATGATTAGCTGCATTCCTAGCCCAAAGACCACTTCAGATAGCAACGAAGTTGCTGGCTTTCCTGTAACAATGTAAGCAAAGGTCCTACTACTCAACCTGGGTGTTGGCCATACCCTTGAATGGGGACAAGTTTGGTTCTAGAACTGGCAAATGCCACAGTGCTAGCCACACGATTTTCTTCTTACAGAATGCATAGCTTAACACAAGTGAGAGACACTGAGTAAGTCTAGGGTAATCACAGAGGAGACAAACTTGCACTATTGCAGGAATAGCAATGAACCTGTGTTGGAAGTCTCTAGAAAGAAAAACTACATGCAATTTAGAGTTTGAAAATTCAGTGTGAACTTTACATACATTCTTTTGTCAAATGCACTCAGTGATATAGGAACAAAATAAAACAAAAAAATCTTGTAACTTGTTGGTTTCAAACATGCACACATGTTGATACTGGTAACAACATAAAAAGAAAGAAAAATAAAGATATGCTGGTATCATTTAGAGGTGGGAAATACTAAAAGAATGTTAGAAGGGTAAAGAAGGCCAAGAATTTGCCAAAAAGGAGGTGTTCTGGAAATAGTCAAGTGGAAATGTGACTTTAACATCTGGATACAAAAACCTTGAACTCACAGGAGTAGTCTGTAGTATACATAAATTTAGAAGCCATTAATATGTTAAGAAAAGTCAAATGTCAGGTATGATCAATATAGCTTAAGCAAAGTATAGAGCATAGCCTGGTATGATGGTACATGCCTTTAATTCCAGCACTCAGAAGGTGGAGGTAGGTGGATCTCTGAGTTAGAGACCAGACTGGTCTGGGCAGGCTAAGTGAACATTAAAACCTATCACCCATTGTCATGACTGTGGCAGGAGCTATCTAATAGAGGAGTGGGTACAAAAGTCAACAGGTTGGGGTAAGGAATGAAATGGAAAATAAAGAGGGTTTTTCAAGAAAACAGGCTACTTCATGAAATGAGATATGTGGCTAAAAGAGGCTTTCTTTCCTTTCTAAACAAGCATAACATTATAATAGCAATGGTGAGGATTCAGTTGAGAGAATAATTGAATCACGGGGGATGGATAAGGTAACAACACACTACTATGGCAGGGAGTGCAGAGAGAAGAAGAGAAACCAGAAAAGAAAAGCTGGCCTTCAAAGGGGATATTTTGGTAGGAGGACATCTAAATCCTTATGAAGCTATAAGTTTATGCAGCTTAGTTAGTGGAAGCTGGAAATAGGCTGAGAACACATGTTATAGGTCTCAGGACATAACAAATGTCATGACCAATAGAGGCCAAAATGGAAATCTTTTAGGAGAATGGTAGCAGAGGTTGGAGTTGGTAGAGGAGTTCTGTCTTATTTATCCATGTGGAGTATGTGGACATGAGGAGAGGTCCCTGGAAAGGTCAGAAGAGGGTGCTGAAGTCCTTGGAGATGGACTTACAAGAGGTAGTGAGCCACCCAATGTGGGTGCTAGGAATTGAACCTAGGGAACTCTGGAAGACTAAATGCTATTAATTGATGAGTATTAACCATAATCTCTGGTGACTATGGAGTTCTTTTATATCTTTTATCAGAGGGGGGTATAACTGCAAAAAAAAAGTCTTAGAACTGGAAAAAAGGCATGTCCTAGGAAAAGCGACAAATTGGTAAACTAGTTTTGTTTAGCTGTTTTGTTTTTAAAGAAAATCTAATATTATCTTGATGAATTCTGTTCCTAGCACCTACATCAGGTGGCTCACACCACCCTTAACTCCAGCTCTGTGTGTATCTACACTCACATACACAGACACACATATATAATTAAAACTACTAAAAAATTTAAAACTAGACAAAATAATAAAAATTACACTAATAATTCCTAAAATGAGGAAATTCAACCCCCATGATTTTCTATGTGGGAATATTACCTAAGAATATATAATACTTTATAGTCTATATATAATATATAGTTAAATGGCCAATAAATATGAAAAAATAATCACTGTGGAAAAGCAAGTCAAAGTTGCAATGAGACACCACTAAATATCTCCCAGAAATGTAGTACTTTATCAAACTTTTCTCTGATTTTCTGTATAAATTAGAAAATAGCAAGTGTGGTAGCTTGAATATAATCACAGGAAGTGACACTACTCGGAAGTATGGCCTTGTTAAAGGAAGTGTGTCACTGTGGGCACAGGCTTTGAGGTCTCCTCTGCTTAAGCTTCGCTCACTGTCACAGTCAATTTCCTGTTGCCTTCTGATTAAGATGTAGCCATGTCTGCCTGCTTACTGCCATGCTCCCCATGATGAAAGGGGACTCAACCCCTGAAACTATAAGTGAACACCACAATTAAACGTTTTTTTCTTATAAGAGTTGCTGTGGTCACGGTGTCTCTTCACAGCAACAAAAACCCTAACTAAGACACCAAGAATTAACAAGGACACAGAGCAACAGGAACATGGATGTGTTGCTGTAGGGAATATAAACTATTCAGCCATAAGAAAACTGTTCGGTGGTATCCACTAAAGCTGAATATAAAAAAGCCTCTGAGCTAGTGATCTGATTCCTAGGCATCAAATACACATACACTCATAAAAAGATGCATGAGTGACAGAAGCATTGTTCATTAACATCTCTAGTTTAGAAACAATTATTTATGAACTGTGAGATAGGTAAATTTGTGTCTATCCAAGCAATGTAATACATAGCTACCAATGAACATGAACACTAGTTCTACACACAATCGACAGATTTTATAAGGTTACTCTTAGGCAACAATTCACACCTACAAAATAGGACATAAAGTAGGAGAGGGGCTTGATGGGAAGTAGGATTTCACCAAAGGAGGGATAGAAGGTTAGTGATGGTAATGGGTAAGAATGTCCTTTCTCTCTCTATGTATGTGTGTCTGTACAAAACTAATTATTATTTACATGTATGGACATATCAAAGAGAAAAAATGAAATTTTAAAGGGAAAGATATTTAGTCAAATTTGTGGTAATTTGTAACCCCACTTTTGCAAAGACCGTAGAGGAGGCCAAATAAAGGTCACTGAATTTTAAATTCTGATTAATTTGTTTTTAAAGAATGAGTACAAAACCTAGCCGAGTTGGGGGCAATTACAATAACAGGTAAAACAGAAAATTATGAGAAAATTAACTGTTTTAATGATAATTTGACAAATAAGAGTTTGGCGAAAAGTCTGACATGATCTGAGAAACAAGGAGACAATGCAGGTGTTGGTAACTGAAGATGTAAGCAATGCTAGTTCCTGTGGGGCAGAGGAACATGGTAATGAAAAGCCTATTGCACAGAACAAAGGAGGAAAAGTCGGTATTTCAAACTTTATGAAAAGGATTTAATACAATATTCTCCAAATAAGCAACAGACTGCATTCAATATTCTGAAGTAAAAACAATTAGAGTAAGGCACATGCAAAAAAAGATCAAGATCAAGTGCGAAGTTCTTCTAAAATTATTCTTGTAAATCAATGTATATATTTTCCTTTGTATATTGTCATAGGATAAAGTTATATCACATTTTAAGCTAAGCTAAGAACATGGATAGAAGGAGGCTGAAGAGATAGCTCAGAGGTTAAGAGTACTGGTTCCTCTTTCAGAGGACCTGGGTTCAATTCCCAGAACCCAAATGGCATCTGTCTGTATCTCCAGTTCTAGAGGATCTGACATTTTCCACATCAATGTACATAAAATAAAGTTAAATAAATTATGTTTTAAAAAGAATGTGGGAGTCCCCTCTGTGTGCTGTGATTACCATTAATGACTAAAGAAACTGCCTTGGCCTGTTGATAGGGCAGAAATTAGGTAGGCAGGGAGGACTAGACTGAATGCTGGGAGAAAGAAGGGTGGAGTCAGAAAGAAATGCTATGGATCCGCCACCTGAGACAGACATGTTGAAACTTTGCTGGTAGGCCACGACCTCGTGGTGATATATAGATTAATAGAAATGGGTTAAACTAAGATGTAAAAGTTAGCCAATAAAAAGTGAGAGCTAATGGGCCAAGCAGTATTTTAATTAATATAGTTTCTGTGTGGTTATTTCAGTTATGGGTGGCCGGAACAAACAAGCAACAATGTGTAGAAATTATCAAAATTATCACTTATCTAAGCTAAAGCTAAAGACATTTGAATAAAACAAACCTGTTCTACAATGTTTCATCAAGCTAAATAAAACACACTTGCGGCTAGATTATAAGTATGCTATTTATATGTTGCATAAAATCTCATTTCTCTTTAATCATTCTAATCATCAAAGTAACCACCCGAATTTATAGGACTAATTTACTTAATTTGGCACTAGATGGCAATCATTTTATTAAAACAAAGAGAATTCAAAATACAAAAGGACATAGTCCACTAAATTTAAAAATGATTTAACAATTCAGTGAAAAGCAGAGAAAGAAAAAGAACTACATTCAATACATCCAGAATTTTTTTTCAACAATCTATTCCTGGTCTAACATATATGAACATTAAGGGAGGGGGAATGAACCATCAATCTTAAACTAGTTAAATATCTACCAATTCTTTTTCTGTGATCTGCTTTGTGTTTGTTTTAATAGACAAAAAACTTCAATGAAAATACATTTCCAAAATTTAAAAAATTTAAAATAGGTAAAACCAACAAAAAGGCACCCCTCAAGCATGCCAGTATGTGATCTCCTAACATACATGATAGATTTCTCCTATGAAGAAGTACAATCAGGAGGGTTTAGAGGATTTTAAGAATTAGCTACACACTGAAGCACAATTCTTAGTTAAGGGAGCCACCTTAGGGTTGGCAAGAGACTTGAACCTAGAGTGGCTCCCAGGAGCCCAAGCC
>NC_022018.1:5839640-5842508 GCF_000317375.1 Microtus ochrogaster
TGGGAGGCTGGGAGGAGGCGGAAACTTGGTTTATTTTTCCTTTTCTCAATAAAAAAAAATTTAAAAAAAAAGAAATAGAACTGACTTCTGTAAGTTGTCCTCTGAATTCCACTTGCATGTATGGCACATGTACACATGCGTGTGTGTGCACACACACAAAAGTCATTAAATTTCCTCTAATATAACTGAGGGCTGATATCCTGCTGGAACAAATAGGATTTCTCTGAGCTACTCTCTTTCTACAATCTCCAGTTAGGAGTGTAGAAAAATGAAGCTGATGGTAGTGGCACACATTTTAAAGAAGGGACTTGTCTTTAACTTCCCATGAATGCTATCTGTATACTACAGGTCACCATCAGAGTCTGAAGTTATATTTTTCCAAATTAGTTCCAACAAGACTGACTTGAAAAGCATTGTAATACTGCACCTACATGTGTCAGATGTAACACTTTGTCATTTACTTTGTTCCTAGGATTACTCTGTGCAATGGTTTCTGCCATTCTTCAAAAGTAGCAAATATGCAAGTTCAAACACACATAACTCACAGATAACTTGAACACTAATGATTATAAGTTGGTAAGGAAATGACTGTTTAGTATTAGTAATTTTTAATAAACCAACAATTTTGTTTTGTTTTATTTATGTATTTTATGTACATGAGTGCTCTATCTGCATGTATGCCTTTATGGTGGAAGAGGGTATTAGATGCCACTACAAATGACTGTGAGCCACCATGTGGTTGCTGGGAATCGAACCCAGGTCCTCTGGAAGAGCAGCCAGTGCTCTTAATTGCTGAGCCATCTCTCCAGCCCTAGTACTAGTTTTGTTTATTATAACCTACTTAGTTGAAGCATGATATTAGATATCTCAGAAATTAAACTATTCTTCAAAAGTAAAACATCTTTCCATCTTAATCAATAAAAGACTATTGCCAAACTTGCCAATAAAGCAAACCTTTGGATATAACTGATTAACAATCATTACTTAGAAAACAACTTTCTTGATAAATTCAGCTCTGAGTAAATGCTTTATAAACACAGCATCACCAGTTCCTTATCTGAGTAGCTCAGGCTTACTCTGCTGACTGAAACATATATAGTTCTGTGCAACTACATGGTTTTGCAGGAAATTATGTTATGACAATATGCCAAAAAGGTTTTAATAAAACCAAATTAATTTAAGGTTCAATGGCATATTACACTAATAAAGCTTTTCTTAAAGACTTCACTATATATATATATATATATATATATATATATATACTCACACACACATATTTGTATATATACATGTGTAACAATCATTTGTACATAAAAAGTCAGAGAACACGGCACAAATAATACCTACGGCCAGGAAGTTAGGATTTAAACTAGGCTTCTTCAATCCTTTCTTTTACAAGCCCTAACAAAATCATGACTATGACTACTTTAATGGCAAAGAGCACATCAGACAACCTGTATCTTTTTTCTCCTTTAAAAAAAGGTATATTGTGTATAGACATGTAAATACCTATATGAATATACAAGTTAAAAAATTTAGCTAATGGATGATATTAAATGCTAGAATATCTAAATTTAAATGTACAAACTTAAAGCCTCTGAATAAACACGATCATGATTTATAAACAAAGTACCCAATTCTTGGGTTTATTTGCTGGTCAACTGAAATTCCACTATGTGTGTAAATCCTTATTATCCCAAACCATATAATTCTATGGGTTGTTATGAAGTTAATAAAGTAATTTTACCTGATTACTTAATAAAAAACATTGTCATGTATAATTTTTAGTGTAAAAGGGTTTAAGCTATGGCTTTTCGTGCCAAAACATCACATCTAGTAAATTAAAATTTAATAATATTTAAATATATTTATGCCATTTTATAAGAAAATAATTCAATATTTATAAAGTTTGTATTAATTTTTACTTACACATTACTCATCTTCATATTTTTAGAAATGTTTAGAATGTTCTAACATTACAAGTATGGGTTTTAAAAGACGTTTAAATTCTAGAATAGATGACATTTTCAAAATGAGCATGCAAATTCATTTTTACATTCAAGCCTACATATTAAATACACACAATCTACACAATATTTAATCTACATAAATGTACATGTCTCCATAATATAAAAATGAAAGAATATAAAGTGACTGGAAAAGGTACATGAAAGTCTAGAATGCTTAAAATATTTGATAAAAAAGGCCTGGTGATGGAGGCGCATTCCTTTAATCCCAGCACTTGGGAGGCAGAGGCTAGGACATTTCTGGGTGTTTGAGGCCAGCGTGGTCTAGAGAGAGAGTTCCAGGACAACCAGGGTTACACATAGAAACCCTGTCTTGAAAAACTAGGGAAAAAATTAAAAAAACAAAACAAAACAAAAAAAACTTAAGGTAAGTTCTTAAACCACTTCTAGTCGTATTTCAACACTGTGTTAAACTATATCAGTTCGGAGAGGAAAAGATGACTATAGGGTATAGGCTGAGGGGCTGAAGGATGACTCAGTGGTTAGAGCACTGGCTGCTGTCTATGAGCACCCAAGTTTGAACCCACTACCAACATGGCGGCACAAAGAGTCTGTAACTCCAGTCCTAGGGTTTCCAACAACCTCTTCTGGGCCTCAGGTACAAAGCATATGCACATAAGGCACAGATACATATAGAGGTAAAACACTCTTTAATGATATACACATTAAAAAAAGAAAAAGAATTTTAGCCGGGCGGTGGTGGCGCAAGCCTTTAATCCCAGCACTCGGGAGGCAAAGGCAGGCGGATGGATCTCTGTGAGTTCGAGGCCAGTCTGGTCTACAAGAGCTAGTTCTGGGACCGGCACCAAAGCCACAGAGAAACCCTGTCTCGAAAAACCAA
>NC_022018.1:5842608-5853246 GCF_000317375.1 Microtus ochrogaster
CTCGAAAAAAAAAAAAAAAAAAAAAAGAATTTTAAAAGAAGATACAGGTTAAAATAACCTGATTTAAGTCATGTACATTGTTTTCAGAATACAAAAGTTTAACACATATATAGCAATATATCTATTAAAATTTTCAGTGTGCAAAACATCTTAGGTTTCAAAAATTTATTTTTTTCCTGATCAACTGGTCCATTAATAAACAAACTAAGCCAAAATAGATATCAAGGTAGTATGCAAATTTTAAACAGTGAAAAATGTAGTTGACATTTTTAGAATATAGGAGTAGAAGAGATACATTTTTTTCTACTGTTCCTAATATTTACATTACTATTATTTCTTATTGGCAAACAATTATTTTATTACTTTTAATGTCTCAAAATATAGACTACAGATATTATATATTATAATTGTATTTGCATCATACATGTTCTCCTTTCATACTTTGTACCCACTTGCTTCCCATGACATGACTTTATTAATCTTTATTAATACAGCAGTAATTAATATAGAAATTCTCTTTTGGGTATCAGCTTTGATGAATTTGGAAATGTATAATACAATGTGAACTACCACAGCTGCATCTGGAGCAACAGAAGTTTATTCCCTAAGTCAGGGCTATTTCACTTAAAAGGTACTAACAATATTTAAAAGCAATTTAAATAATATCTTTCTATGAAAGATGCACCTGCATTTTACTACAGTCTTGTGGCCTTTCTTATAGTTACTGGAGTTTTATAAAACTAAAAGGCTCAGAAGACTAAAGCCAGAGGATTTATTCAACATAGCTTTAGTTTAAGTCATGGTGTTACTGGAGAAACATTAGTAATTTTTATCTGCTTAGTCACAAAAGTTTTAGTGAAAAAGAATGGGATATTTAAAAGGAGGGCCAGACTAAGAAATAGTTCTGAAGTACAGCTTCACAGTTAGCTTTTCTTTTCCCAGAAGAAAATAAGCGTTGGAAAAGTACTTCAATAGCTCTTTCATGGTAGTAGGCAAAACAAACCAAATTGTTTTAATATATACTTATTTTTAAAATGAAGTAAGGATTTTTAATGATGAAAAGGAAAATATTACAATAAAAAAGTTTGTGATTTTTATATAAAAACAAGTATTCTATTTTGAAAAATAAAACTAGATAGCAAAACTTTCTACAGCTGCTATGTCGTCATATTTTTTTTTTTTTTTCGAGACAGGGTTTCTCTGTGGTTTTGGAGCCTGTCCTTCCTGGAACTAGCTCTTGTAGACCAGGCTGGTCTCGAACTCACAGAAATCCACCTGCCCCTGCCTCCAGAGTGCTGGGATTAAAGGCGTGCGCCACCACCGCCCGGCCTATGCCGTCATATTTTAAATATTACTCTTATAGTACTATTTAAAACTACTCTTATAGAAAGCCAAATTAAACAGAGAGTAAGGATGGTAGTCAAACATGTATATGACTAGTGAAACAAAGCTAGCTGGACAATTTTAGGAATTAAAAGTGAAATCTGTTTCTTTGAATTCTGTTTTAACAGCAAAAGCTGTCTCAGTAGAATTTTGTTTTGTTTTGAGATAGTGTCCCACCTAGCCCAGACTACCTTCCAACTTACTATGTAGCCCAAGCTGACACAGGATCCTTTTGCTTGGAATGTTGGGATTTCAAGGCAGGCACCACCAGCATGTGCAGGGCTTTGTGAATGCTAGGAAAGTACTCTACCAGATGAATTGCATTGCTAGCCCCTTTTTTCTTTTACAGGCAATTCTTTTACAAAGTGGAAATTTACTAAGCATGTAACTGCTACAACTCTATGAACTCTATATAGTTAGAGCAGCCATTCAAAGTGGAAGCCCACTGTGGAGCCTCACAGTTTATACCTTCACCATCAAAACAAAAAAAAAATCCATGACAGAGTTAGAACTAGAAAAACAATTAGCTTTCTACTGTCTTTAACGACTAGTGTTCACTAGTGTTCACTGCCTACGCGTGGTCCTTCCTCAGCCCCTAATATTGAGCCTTCTTGTTCTCTTCTCCCCATGTTACACTGCACTCACATGTATGTTTGTTTACATATACAGACACATTTTTGCCTGGACTCCATATAGAAAGGAGAAATAGTTTTTTTCTTTCTGAAATTCTGTGACTTTACTTAATATTAATATACATTTTAAGTCCATCAATTTTCCTGAAAAAATTGTGATTTCAATTATCTTTAGAACTGAATATGTATGTATACACACACACACTTAGGCTTTCATTATCCATTATCTGTTGATGGACAAATGAGGTTGAGTCCAATTCTTTACTATGGGCAAATAAAGTAGCAAATAAGGGTGCAAATAAAAATATGGAATTATTCTTGGGATATTACCAGGAGTAAAATAGCTGGATCCTATGATAATTCTATTTTTAATTTTTGAGAAATCTCTAAACTGATTTCCACAATAACTGTAGTAATTTGCACTCCAACTAAAAGAAATGAGACTTTTTTCTTTACATCCTCTCCAATGTGGTTGTCAGATTTACTGACAACAGCCATTTTGACTAGGATGAAGTGGTATCTCAAAATAGTTTTTATTTATATTTCCCTGACAGCTAAGAATGCCAAACACTTTTAAAAATAACTTTTGTCCAGTTGTGTTTCCTTTTTACTTGTCTTGAAAAATGTTTATTCACTTCATTTGCCCATTGAAGTTTTCATTGTAGGGACCTTCAATTTTTTCATTAGATATTCTTAAATATTTAATTTGGGGAAGTTATTTTGAATAAAACTTTTTTTTCTAATTTCATTCTCTGAAAGTACGCTGTTGGCATAAATGAAGGTTAGTTTTGTTTGTTTATTTAAAATTGATTTTATATCCAACATCTTTATTATTTAGTTTTTCATTTAAACACCACTTTCCTCAAAAGTGAGAAATGTGATAGTTCTCGTCCACTTGGTTACTGTTTCTCTTTGACACCAGTATCATTTTTATAATATTAAACCAAAAATGAATGCTCTGAATTGAACAGGAAATGTTTGTCAATAAGAATGCTTCTTTGCAGATGAACCTAAACAACCTTTAAATACAGGAAGAGATACTATATAATACAAATATACAGGGTAAAAAGCAGAAAATGTAACTGAGCAACATAAATGACAGCAAACAACTTTTCCTCCAGCAAATTAAAAACACTAAATGTATGTGACTGTAGCAAACTACTACATACCTTGTTCTTTTTCCCTTAGAAACTTAATATGTACAATTAACATGGGTGCCTTTCCATAGAAATGAAAATGTCAGTTTCCTTAGGAAAGTGAGATTCTTCAAGTTACAATTTAAGATGAAACTTATTAATGATAATTACTTTATATGGGTTTATTTTATTAATAACATTAATTATTGGCTACCATTTATAGATAATTACAATAGCCCTTGAAAATTTCCTACCCCTGAGAAATTGAACATTACCTTTACAAGTTCACTTCATCAAACCATTAAAGGCTAATTTAATGCAATTATCTTAAGCTTAATTGTATTAATAATTTGAAAAAAACATATCTTTAGATGTTTCTGAAATGTTTCCAAAATATATCTGAAAGACTAGACAAGGACAGTAAACCAACGGCTGCATTCCGAGTGGCCTGCCACTCTCACAACAACAAACAACCAAATGATGCAATCTCTGGATCTACACACACTCTGAGAGGAAGCTGTGGTATTTGATTGCAAAAGAGAAAAATCAATTGTTCTGACACTATTTATAAAATGCAATTAAAAGTTATTGTAAACTACTGTTTTAGTAAGCGTTTAGTCTTAAATATTTTTATTCACGAAAATAAAATATATAAAACCACTGCATACCATTTACCATACGTTTACTATGAATTCCCAGTTATATATTCTCATTCAACATAAAACAAATAACCTACCTAAAGTCAACTCTAAACCAAGTATTATCTGAGACTTTCCTTAATATTTTAATTTCTAAAAATACCAATAGTAAAGCCATAGGATGTATTCACTAAAATGTACAGTGATACACAAAAGAAAGGTCTTGTTTCATCTTAAAAGAAAGACACTCGGGCGGTGGTGGCGCACGCCTTTAATCCCAGCACTCCAGAGGCAGAGGCAGGCGGATCTCTGTGAGTTCGAGGCCAGCCTGGTCTACAAGAGCTAGTTCCATAACAGGAACCAAAAGCTACGGAGAAACCCTGTCTCGAAAATCCAATTAAAAAAAAAAAAAGAAAAGAAAAGAAAAGAAAGACACTAAATCAACAGGAACTGAAAACATACGCATTATTGTAAAAGTGATAAACACCTTCAATATGTAGTGAGAATGCACTTACATTATAAAAAAACATTTCTGCTAAGAAAAAAGTGTTTACTAATAAAAAAACAATTTATACAAAAATTCTTAGAGCTTTTTTTTTTAAATGGAGAAAAAATTAAAAAAATATATTTTAACGACTCAAATGCTAAGTGGTAACAGGCAAGTCGACAACACAGGTAATCATTTTTGTTATGGTTACAATGCTGTTTTTAAAAATCTAAGATCCTATTACTAGAGAATCTTTTACTAACTTGCTATACATGTAAGCCAATTTCAAACATTATAAACATATTAATATTATTATTTCCTAGTCTAAAGCTTGCAATATAGAGTAAGAGTAATGAGTTATTTATTGATGAGCCAACTTGTTCAATATTTACATATATTCTATGCACAAAGAAATACCTACTAATTTGATGGCAACAATCATGTCATTAATAAAAGTAGCAGCATTAAGATTTCCAAAACTACATCTTAATACATATACAGTATAAATGTGAAAAATAATCACATTTTTATTTCAGTTATAATTATCATCTCTTAAAACATAAATTAAAGTCAAACTAAACCTAAATGAAAGAGATACTCAACTATTTTTAATTAAGATGTTCTTCCTTTTTGATAAAGAACTCAGTAAAAGTAAAGCCAAATAAAAAACAGTACTATGCAAATTTATTATTTTAAACTAGACTCTAGTCCAACAAAACATATACTATGCAATCAAACCATATATATAATTATAACTCATAAAATGAGCTTGTATATGTTATTAAGGTAGCAAATGTTTAAAATGGATATTGTTTCATAAACAAAACCATTTATATTTTTAGTTGCTATTGATCAGATGGTTTTAATTATAGGATAATATAAAATTATATATACATATATATAGCCAGAATTGAAATGCAATGCTCTTAACTTAAATATGAAAAGATAATAGCCATATCCATTAAAGACACTAAGTTCATTTAATAATAAAATAATACCAATTTGAAACACTTGATTTCTTATTAAAATCTTTTACTAGCTTATTGGATATGCAAGGTAGCTTTACTATTAAATAGAAACATATTACTAACTCTTTAACATACTTTTTCAACAAATATTAATGAAAATTATACAGAAATTTAAGGCATTTAAATAGCCAGTTTTTCAAATTACTAATGAGTTTGGCGAACTAATTTCTCTGATTACAAGTGACATGAATTCATTTTAAAACATTATTTTTCAGAAGTCCATTCTAGTTTCACTATTATGTAAAACAATGTAAAGCACACACTTGGAAAGGAAGCAAACATTCTCTCTTAGAAAGTACTGAAGCTCCATCTAGAGGCTTTTCCTCCTACCACTGTCACTTGCAATATAAGTAATATCACCTAGAAATGTGAATAATATTGAAATGTCAGAGATTTCCTTTGTACAGACCCTTTTGTTATTCATAATGAGTTCTTGCCCTAACCTTTTCTGGGAGGCTCTAGCTCCATCACTGCCATCAAGTGGTAAAAAACTAAAACTGAACCTAAAAGCAGAGGGGAAAAAAAGCCAAGAGACAGGAAAAGAATTGTGTGTACTCTTTATCACTTATGCCCTCTCTGTAGTACAAAAGTTTATGGTTTTTTTTCCCATGTCATTTACTATCTTAATCAAATTTTGGGTAAAAAAAAAAAACAGTAGCACTGTTTTCTTGAAAAAAGTATCATTATACCTGGCCATAAATATCATTATACCTGGTCATTTTCTTTTCTTCTATTTCTCCTCTCTGTCTTTGTCTCTCTTTCTTCCTGTGTGTGTGGTTTTCAATACAGTGTTTCTTTCTCTGTGTAGTTCAGGAACTTGCTTTGTAGATCAAGCTGACCTCAAACTTAGAGAATCTGCCTGCCTCTGCCTCCAGAGCACTGAGACTCAAGAAATGCACCGCCACACCCAGCTCACACCTGGCCTTGAAATCTGAAGCTTAAATTGCAGATTTTTAAGTTTGCAAATATATAAAAACTACCTTGGATTAAATTTATAATGTTTCCTGAATGTCTGGCTAACAGACATAATAGAAAGAAAATAAAGAATTGTTTAAGATTAATAAATTTATGCAACAGCAGTGGTAAATATTTATCTATTACCTATACAAAATAACCTAGGGTTTAATAAAGCAGATACTATCCAATTTAATAAATTGTACCCTCGGACTGTGGTTTCAACAATGGTTCCCAAAAATGTTATCAAAAGCCTGTGAAGGAGGAAAAAAAGGAATAGAAATTTCCTGTAATGAGCTTTTAATTTTTCCTAAGAAGCCTATTTTTAAATTTCAGAGATATTGAAAACTCTGTAGCCTTCATTATAAGTACAGATTTACATATTAACAGCTTAACAAGAGCAGTCAGCCTTCCTAGTAGAGGTTAAGCACTATTCTACATGTTTCATATGTAGAATTTCAAATAAACCCCTCAACAACTCTATACAACAAGCATAACTATCATTGCATTGATAAAAAACAACAGAGGCACAAAAGGGTTAGGTAATGTCCGGAGTCACAGAGTTACTGGGGTTCTGACACTTAAGGGTTAGGTAATGTCCGGAGTCACAAAGATACTGGGGTTCTGACACTTAAGCAGCCAGCCAGGCCATCCACACTAGTAATGACTTATACACAAGGCCAGTTTTCTCCATTCACGCACTACTGACACTGTAGATCAGATAATTCTGTGTAGAAGTTGTTCTGTGAACTTTAAGATGTTTACCAGCATTCTTAATCTCTAACAACAGATGCCCAGAGTTTGGTTTCAATGCAGCCTCCTTTTAGCTGGAATAATAAAAATGTCTCCACAACAGTGTCTCCATTTTTAAATGTCCCAGCTAGAGGAACTGAGAATTATTAGTAGACCTTTAATTTATAACACTGAAGATAAATTGATGAAAAATGAAGTTGCTTCTTAATTTTAAACTAGTTACTGAAACAAAGAACATTATAATCTACAAATTCTTTAGAATGGTAATAGTTAAGACTTATCATTTAAAACCATTCAATGAGGAGCAAACTTGATAATGCAAGGCTTATATAGACAAATATGAAAACATTTAGAAATAGCTATTTCTGGCAAATATAACTGAGGAATAAAGTAGAATGAAAGACTGTTAACTTCTATTTTACATTTTTTATTATACTAACTTCTTTTTCTGAGACATGGTCTCATATGTAATCTTAGGTTGCCCTATCAGGACCCTTCTGAGCCCTGTGTACTGAGACTACAAGACTACAAACGTGCTCCATTACATCAGGCTTATTTTTCTCTTTAATGTTTTCAATGAACAAAATCATATAAATTAATCGTATACAATATGGGTGCGGTTGTTTGTTTGCTGAGACAGTGTTTCTCTGTGTAGCCCTGGTTGTCATAGAACTAATGCTGTAGACCAGGCTGGCCTTCAATTCAAGAGAGGCCTGCCTCTGCCTTCCAAGAGCTCGAATAAAGGCATGTGCCACCACACCCAGCTTCAATGTGTTTTAAAATATGTGTATATTACAGAATGGCTAAATTGAACTAATTAACTTAAATATATATCACCTTACCATCTTTTGTGGTGAGAACACTTAACATGTACTATACCTTACTGAATTCTTATCAAACTATGTAATTTTTATTATGGTTACTGAAAATTTAAAAAAAAAAAGCTATTCTTGGTGTAATCATCTCAGTTGCATTTGCTTATTTAGTGAACTGTTTCTCATGTATTTCTCCACTATATTCATCTCACATGCTGCCACAGAGCATATAACACATTCATGACTGTGTCTGATTAAACAAGAATTAGTTAACCATAAATTGGAAAGCTGGCAAACTGAACATCAATTAAAATAACACTGAGAGGTATTGACTTTCAATAATGACACTTAAAGATCCATAAAGGTAGGTAGACATTCTTCTCATCAAACAATTCTTACATATTTTAAAGAGAATCTGCAATGCATTTTGTTAGTTCTGACTATTGAAAAATTTCTTCTCATATTATTTTCAAGTTACTTTATAATTATATATCCTTTAAGGCAAGCAGAATAATGAGGGCATCTCTCTTCATTGGACTTTATCATTAACATTCTCTTCATCTTTTCTTGTTTTTACTGATACAAACTAAGTTAGATATATATATATATACATAGTATCATATTTTCTGCTTTTTAGTAACTTGTCCATTTTGCTTTATAAATTTAATGTTTGTTCAAGTGAGGTTTACATTCCACTAAACTTAATTTCAATGAAATCTATTTAAAATGTCATCTTTTTAAAAATTATTTTTATTAAGCTATGTATTTTTTTACTGCTCCCCTGCCTTCCATCCCCTTTCTCTTGTGCCCTGTCCCATGATCCCCATGCTCCCAATTTACTCAGGAGATCTTGTCTTTTCCTACTTCCCGAAGATTAG
Source organism: Microtus ochrogaster (assembly GCF_000317375.1). NCBI lineage: Eukaryota > Metazoa > Chordata > Mammalia > Rodentia > Cricetidae > Microtus > Microtus ochrogaster. Next base: position 5,851,313 of record NC_022018.1, read on the forward strand.
ATCCATGTATATCTCTCTTAGTGACCTCTTTGTTGTCTAGGTTCTCTGGGATTGTAAATTGTAAGCTGTTTTTTCTTTGCTTTATGTCAAAAAGACAATTATGAATCAGTACATGTTATATTTGTCTTTCTGGATCTGGGTTACCTCACTCAATATGATGTTTCCAATAAAAAAAAAAAATGGGGTAAAGACCTAAGCAGAGAACTCTCAACAGATGAATCTCAAATGGTTGAAAGACACTTAGGGAAATGTTCAACATCCTTAGTTATCATAGAAATGCAAATCAAAACATCTCTGGGATTCCATCTTACAACTATAAGAATGGCCAAGATTAAAAACACTGATGACAGCTTATGCTAGAGAGGATGTGGGGTAAAGGGAACACTCCTGCATTGTGGGAGTGAAAACTGGTACAGCACCTTTGGATATCACTAAGGTGATTTCTCAGAAAATTAGGAAACAACCTACCTCAAGACCCAGTAATACCACCTTTGGGTATATACCCAAAGGATGCTCAATTGTACCATAAGGACATGTGCTCAACTATGTTCATAGTAGCACTGTTTGTCATATCCAAAACCTGGAAACAATCTAAATGCCTCTCAACCGAAGAATGGATAAGAAAATGTGGTGCATTTACACAATGGAGTACTACACAGCAGAAAAAAAAATAATGACATCTTGAAATTTGTGGGCAAATGGATGGATCTAGAAAACATCATACTGAGTGAGGTAACCCAGATCCATAAAGATAAATTTAATATATACTCACTTAGAAATGGCTTTTAGACATAAAGTAAAAAAAAAACCAGCTTACAATTCACAATCCCAGAGAACCTAGACAACAAAGAGGACCCTAAGAGAGACATACATGGATCTAATCTACATAGGAAGTAGAAAAAGACAAGATCTGAGTAAAGATGGAACATGGGGACCATGGGAGAAAGTAAAAGAGGAGGTAGGGAGGGGAGTGGAATAAAATATACAGCCCAATAAAAACAATAAAAAATAATTTTATACATGAAAAAATTCTATGCCTCTAAAACTGCACTTACTTTCATGTATGTTTACATGCAGAAATGTTCTTTGTATTATACCATCATTAAGCAAAGTATTTTCCTTTGTGAAGCTGCTAAAATTTATATAAATGTATCAAAAAGGAAAAAATTATCCTTAGTCATTAATCATTCTAATATTTTATACTTATGTGGAATTGTATTTAAGTTTAAAAATCTCACTATAGTTTTACTTTCATATCCATCTTTGAGTACTCACACCCACACAAATATGTACATATATTTATACACACATTGCATACTCAAAATATGAATGAAAACAAAACTCATAAAGTCTATTCTGTCTCTTCACTAATTTGTTTATTGCACTCACTATAATATTTATCATTTTCATACAAACTATACTACTTAACAGCAATTTTTAAAGATTTGGCTATTTTTAGAAACATAATTGAGAATTCCTCTTGTGTAAATCATATGCTATTTTAACAAAATTACAGAGAAATGAAACTAAAACTACAATGAAATTTTAAAACTTAAAATTCTATGTAAGTATAAAAATATTAATGAGAGCAGAGGGGCAGTGGTGCATTCCTTTAATCCCAGTACTCAGAGGCAGGCAGATCTCTGTAAATTCAGCTAGTCTGATCTACAGCATAAGTTCCAGGAATGCCAGGGCTACATATTTTTCCTTTTCTGATGCACTTATATACATTTTAGCAGCATCACAAAAGACATCGCTATTTATTTATTTGTCTGTCTGTCTATCTATTCATTCGTTTGGCCTGCCCATCCATCCACCCATTCATCCACCCACTCATCCATCCACCCACTCATCCATCCACCCACTCATCCATCCACCCACCCACCCACCCACCCATCCATCCATCCATCCATCCATCCATCCATCCATCCATC
>NC_022018.1:5853346-5857924 GCF_000317375.1 Microtus ochrogaster
CTATCTATCTATCTATCTGCCTGCCTGTATATCTATCTATCTATCTATCTATCTATCTATCTATCTATCTATCTATCTATCTATCTATCTATCTATCTATCTATCTATCTATTCATTTGTTCATTTGGTTTGTGGGTCCCCCATGCACTCCAGAGCATACATACGGGGACCAGAGGAAGACTTGTGAGAGTTAGATCTCCCCTCATCCTGCACCATCTTTTGTGAATTTAAAATAGAAACTGTACATTTAAACAGATGTTTGGGTCAGCAAAAATGGCTCGCTTGCCACCAAGCTTGAGAGAGTTCAATCCTTGAGAATCATGTTGGGGAAGGAGAGAACCAACCAAGGAGAGAAGCAAGTTAGCTTCTGACTTCCACATACATGCCATGACACATGTGCCCTGCTCTCTTAGGTCAAAAAAGACACTAAACGTAATTTTAAAAATTTGGTATTTTTAACAAAATCCCTAAATCCAGTTTCAGAGTACTTCTGTCAGTCCCAAAGTTCCTTATGGCTCAGTATATAGATTCGTATTTTCTGGGCAGTTCAGATAACGGAGAAGATAAGATTTTTCAGATCTAATTAAGTATTAGATTTAACAACAACGATCATTTTTCTCTTTTTGGCAGTGTTTTCCTGTGATAATTCTTACTAAAATGTATCAGCATGCTTAACTCACTTGGGAAGGGAATTAGAGACACAATCATATTTTTCCTTTCCCTTCTTTTTTGTCACAAATTTGTACTTGCAATATCTGGGTATAGTACACATGGGCAATACCAACAGTAAGCCTTTAAAAAAAAACTCCACTATGATATAACCTTGAGATGTTTCTCCTAAACATGAGTGCACCTCTTAAATTACTTGGTAACAACCCATTAAACAGATGGCCTCTAAACTTGAAATTCTATGTCTAAGTGGAATTTCATGATCTAAAACTTTTGAGGTCATTCTTGACTCATTTCTCCCTCACAGTCTACACCCAATTCATTAGCAAATCCTATTGATTCATACATCCAAAATATATTCAGGAAGATTGGAGACATGCCTCTGTTGGTAAAGTGCTTGCCATACAAGCATGAAGACCTGAATTCAGATGCCTAGGACCCATAAGTCAGCTTAGTGAATGGGTGAGGTCTAGGTTCATTGAGAAATCTAGGTAGGCACCAACCTGTCTTCTCCATATTCAGCAAGTTATGTTGGTGTGCTGCAGCAAGAGGACCTTACAATCAGTTTTTGAAGAGCATCAGTAGCCTGAGCAATAATTTGGGTTATTTGAGGATTTCAATGTGCCTCTTTGGCTAACAACTCAATCAAATGTAACCCATTTCCAGCACTGGAGGTTTAATTTGATGGAATGAGAGATGTCCAGTGGAGGCTTTGTGGCCTCTGTTATTTGTAATTCCAATTTAGATTTCTTTCAGATATGTACATATTTTAAAAGCTTCTACTGCATTAGGTTTCCATATTACTCCTTAAGTGGCCCTTAGTTTTCACTGGCCCTTACCATAATCCACCCCTTACCTCCTCTTACCCACCTCCCATTTGATCCTCCTGTTTCAGTTACTATGGCCCTGTTCATAGATAACTATCCTTCTATTACTCCTTCTCAGGGAGAGCTTCCCTCCTCCACAGTCCATTACTCTATACCCAACCTCTGTGATTATACAGATTAAGGCCTGTTTATCAAAGACTTAACAGCTAGCATTCATATATAAGCAAATACATATTTTTTAATGTATTTGTCTTTTGGGGTCTGGGTTACCTCACTCAGGATATCTGTTGTTGTTGTTGTTTTCCTAGCTTAAGATGACTATAATTTTAAAGTGGAAAATAACCAATGTTTGCAAAGATGTAGAGAAACTAGAGCCCTGATATTCACTAGTGGGGATGTAAAATGGTACAACTACTGCAGAAAACATCATGCACATCCTTATTTAAAGGACCTTAAAACACTATCTAATTACCCTATGCTCCATCAATTCCACTTCTAGGTATATACATCAAAGAATTGAAAGCAAAGACTCAAGCTGATATTTAGACATCAGTGTTCTCAGCACTGATGTTCACAATACCTGCTAAAGATGAAAAACAATCCAAATATTCAACAGGTAAGTAGTCAAACTTAAATGGCATATGCCTACAATGCATATTATATGACCATAAAAAGACTGCAATACTAATAAATTCAACAACAGGGATGAAGCTTGAATATTTATATTGAATGAAATGTTAGGTAAAAATATTATATGATTGTGTTTACACGAAATATAAAGAAAAGGCTAATTCATAGAAACAGAAAACAAAGTAGAAGTTACCAGGGACTGGGAAAGGAATTGTTGCCTAATGGGTAAAGACTCAGTCTGAAGGTCTATATTTAAAAACAAAACAAAATAAAACAAAAAAAAAATTTAAAAAAGGAATAAATAGTGATGTTGTAGAACATTGTGAATGTACTTAATGCCAACAAATTTTACTTTTAACTACAGTTTAATGCCAATGTTCTTACTATACTCATTCTACCATAGTTTCTTTTTTAAAAGCCTAAATCCTAACTGGGCCTCGTACTACAGGCACATAATCCCACCTACGTGAGAAGCTGAGGCAAAAGGATTGCAGGTTCAAGACCTGCCTGAGCAATTGGTGAGCCCTGGCTCAAAACAAAACGCAAGGACTAGATAGATGGCTCAGCAGTTAAGAGAACTTGCTGCTCTTGCAGAGGACCTGAGTTCAATTCCCAAAAGCCACACGGCAGTTCACAACTGTCTGTAATTTCAGCCCAATGGGATCTGACCTCTTCTTCTAGCCTCCATGGTACCGCATTCAGGTGGCACACAAACATACATGACAGAAAACACAAATACACATGAATTAAATTGAAAAAGAAATAGAACACCTGTCTGGTATGTGTGAGATACTACACACACACACACACACACACCCTCTGGAAACAACGTATCCTTACAATCACATCAAAATGCCCTACAAAGTTGTAAAGGCCAGAAGATGTCTCATATCGCTTCTCGGCCTTTTGGCTAAGATCAAGTGCAGAAGATGTCTCATTATCCGTAACTAACCTGCAACTGTCCCCCCCCCAACCTCTCTCTTCCTTTTTCCCCCACATATGCTTCTTCCTCAATGTCCCTTGAGTGCACGCACAGACCCTCCCACCAGAAATGGTCTTCCCTCTTACTGTCATTGCTCACATTTTCTGGATTTCATGATTTTGCTCAGTGAGCATTCCCACATATTCTCTATCTGAAACTACAATCCTCCACCCACCACTATCCCTCTTCTCTGTTTTATTTTTCTCCACAGGATTTTAAGAATATAGTTTAATACATATTTCACTTATTCATGGTGATTTTCTTTTGCTAAGATGTAAATAATGTAAGTGCCGAATTCAGATTTGTTCAATGCTTTTCAGTGTTCACTGCAAACTATATGATAATCAAGAAAGATTAACGAGTAGTAAATTATTCTAAAAACCAATATATTCTTTCTTTCTTTTCTTTTTTTTTTCTCTTTTGGTTTTGGATTTTCGAGACAGGGTTTTGCTGTAGCATTGGAGTCTGTCCTGGCACTAGCTCTTGTAGAGCAGGCTGGCCTGGAACTCACAGAGATCCTCCTACCTCTGTCTCCTGAGTGCTGGGCTTAAAGGCGTGCACCACCACTGCCCAGCTATGCCACCCCCCCCCAGCTTCTTGTCATTTCTTCAACTTTCTTCAAAATTAGATAAAATTCTATTTTTACACTAAAGTCAATTGTATTAATCTAGGCTGGAACTAAAGTCCTTTATCCTGGACTCTCCTACCCAATTCCATTGGTATGTTTTATTTGAAAATCATTCCTACTGTCCCCATACATTTTAAGTTATCTCAAAATTCCCTATTCATTGAAACAGATGAAAATAATAATATGCTAAAAGATTGCATAATTAGTGGGCACTAAAAGCAGTTGCCAATGTAATTTTCTCTCTAGGAACTTGTAAGTTTTTCTTTCTTCTTTATGTGTCTGGTGTATATGTGCATGTTTGTGTATGCATGCATACGTGCGTGGAGATGGATGTGAGTATTCATGAGCTTTGCAGAGAATGAGTCGGTCTATCACTATGTGGATATGTGAGTGTCACATTGGAAATTACATTTACTAACTTTCTTTGAAGGTTGTTTGGAACGCCAATGAGGTGCTAATAATGGTCTATGAACAGTCATGTGTGATGCTGTGTTTTACCTCAAGAAAAATGCTGTTTCCCTACCCTCTTTAGTTCCTTGGATTGTATAGTGATGGTTGATAAAACTTGAATCAACAGCGTTTGCAAAGTATATGTTGATCCTCCTCTCTAGTTTTGCACTATTACTAGACTACGATATGAGAAGGGAACAATCTTCTGTCCTATCTTGGCCTACATATTTCAGGTCCTCTTTGTTACAGGGACTTAGCCTTTATTCTAACTAATGCCTTTGAAGAAGTCAAACAGACCTGGGAAAGAACCAATGCACTCTAGTTATGAGAAAGACAACTGAAAGAAAAGCAAACAAAAAGAACCAGGGCTACCTGAAAAAAAAAAAAAAAAA
>NC_022018.1:5858554-5865160 GCF_000317375.1 Microtus ochrogaster
ACCCTGGTCTACAGAGCTAGTGCCAGGACAGGCTCCAAAGCCACAGAGAAACCCTGTCTCGAAAAAACAAAAACAAAACAAAAAAAATAATGGAAATATCCTAAAATTGGGTATTGAGAAGGAATAGAAATTCTTACTTTTCCCCCCACTTGTGACCCCTTTTGGCCAAGAAAAAAAAAAATTTCATGTGTATGTGTTTTGCCTACAGGCACGTCTGTGTACCATATGCATGCTGTGTCTGGGGAAGCCAGAGGTGTCAGATTCCTGGGACTGGAGTTATTGGCAATTGTGGGTTGTCTTGAGGGCACCTAAGAATTCAAACCTGGGTTATCTGAAAGAATACTTGACCACTGATTCATGTCTCCAGCTCCTATTATTAATTTCTTTTTGTCCAAGAAATTTTAGGTACCCTAAGAATATAGGTGCAAAAATTAGAGATACAAACGAAGTATTAATAATAAATTATAACATTTATTTTAAAATAATTTTTATATGCCTGTAATCCTACCAATTAAAGATTAAAGCAAATATGCATTAAATAATATTAAATAATTAAATAGATGTGCTTGTTTATTTTTACATAAAGAATTGAATCTTAGCTGAACATTTACTACTACAAGACACAGATTTTAATTTGTTAATTATTGATGCTGAGAATACCATTTTACATAAACATGGAGTACAGAATATCAGAAGTATTTAGGATCATTTCAGAAACTACTAGAAATTCTGCTTCAATCCCAAGGTAAAAGTCATTTAATCATTTTTCTTAATGAAACTCACAATAAACAGTGATTTTAAAAAAATCTAATAGTCTATCCCAGTACATTCTAAAGATATACTAATTGATACATGCTGAGGAACAGTAGTTGGAAATACTCAAAATCTTTGTTTTTCTTAATTAGCTCACTCTGTTTCTGTAAGAGGAGAAGAGTTTGTATGCACAGTAAAAAACACTGCACTCCACAATATGTCACTATCTGGACTCTTAGCTGAGGAGTTCCAGGTAGCACTGGCTAGCACTGCAATCATGTGGGAATGACCACAGGCCTTGTGTGAAGTGCACATGGCTGTGCATTCAGAACCAAGGCTGCAGTGAAGTCACTCAATGTAACACAGACAGGAACTGCCAAAACACCTTGCAGTCAGTTCGCATTTGAGATGTAGTTAATTTTTGGTCACTATACTTTCAGAAACATTTGCTATTGCCAAAATTTCCATGCCTCCTACATTGAAATACTTACCCACTTGGAGTTTTCACTTTTCCTGGGTAGTGCTCATGCTAAGACAGTTCCCGAAGACACTGTACACAGGCAACTGCAGCTCCCAGCCAGCCATAAGACTGCAGAGTAAACAACTGACACTCCACTTTAGGATGTTCCCAATTTATGTTTGGGAGAGTAGCTGTATTAAATACAGTTTGGACTTACAAAGGGTTTATGAGAAGTAATCTCATAGCAAATCAAGGAGTTGTTCTAACTGTAAAGCTAGACTAAAAACTCGGGACCTGGATCATTTCCGAACAGAGAAAGACTTACTAAAAAACCGAATACCAATGACTAAACTAGATCAGAAACAATTCAATTGAATTGGATAAAGAGGATGTCTACAATTCCTCAACTAATTTACTTTGCATGGTTTTATTGTTAGGTATGTTCAAAAGTTATAAATAATATTACCTGTATCTTGTAACAGAGTTTTCTAAAACATTAAAACTAAATGGTAAAAGGCTTGACAGCATTTTCCTTTAAAACCATCTGTAACATGTGACAAAGTCTACAAATGATTCGCTATAAAACACTTTACTACTGAATTCAGCCATCGTATTCCCTTGTCCAGTTCCACTTCTGACCAGGAGCTTATGTATTACATAGGATCCATGATTATGATTCCAGTTAACACGTATTACAGTCTTGGCTTTTCTCAGATTTTTTTTCAATGTAGTGGAATTTCATTTGTATTTTTTCTTTTTTTTATTTGTATTTTAATAAATAAAGCTTGCTTGAAGATCAGAAAAGTAAAATAATCACACTGGCCAGCCATACAGACCCGGCGACAATGACAAACACCTTTAATCCTAGTAGCCACACTAGCCTGCCATAAAAACCAGGTGGTAGTGATGCATGTCCTAGAACTAGAGAGTATTATAAAATGGAAGGAGACAGCTCTCAATCTCATTCTGAGGTCTCCTGGGGGCAGAATCACCATTTTCAGACTGAAGTTGCAGTAAGAGCCAGTGACTGGCTGCTTTGCTTTTCTGGTCTTCAGGCTGAACCCCAATTTCTGTCTCTGAGTTTTTATTAATTGTGTAATATTTTACTTAGTTCCTGATTTTTGTATCTGAAACTTTGTCCAATTTATAAAGGTGAAACTGATGGGTAAAATTACTGCACATATTTAAGAGATCATTATAATTGTAATTTTAGCAAATTCATTTATTTTCTATTAGCATTTCTTGTATCTATTTTGGTCTTTCTAAATTTCATAAACTGAACTTTTTATTATATACAAAAAGTAATAGTAAAAATAATCCAAAGTTACATTAATATAATTTTATACTAGTAAACAAAAATGTAGTTTACCATGGGTTACTAAATTGTTTTATTGTTGCCTTTCAAATATCATTCTAAAAGCTAAAATTACTACCACATTCATAGTTTCTTATATCCCTTTACTAGGTTGTTTAAAGGAGGCCACAGAAAATAAAAAGAAAATGTAGAGATGGCATTAGAACTAAGAGAGATTAACAGACATTTTAAAAATGAAATACTTGAAACTTATGGAGGACACAAAGTACTTGCAACCCTGTTAAATATTTGTTCTTGTCCTTTCATAATAAACTATTAATCCTGACATCCTTCCTTATCAGAATCTCTACCTAAAGTTGGCACACCAAAGATTTATTTTTAAAAATGGATCACAGTGGAATATGGAATTATAATATTTTAGAGGGCCCCTATATCATACTCTAGTTTGTCTTTTCTACATCTTATATCATACTAAACTCCCTTCCAAATTTATTAAAATACATCTGATAGTATAAAATTGTAATGCTCTAATATTTACATTATAAAACTTGATAATTTGATTTTGATACTGTATAATATAGGTTCTCTAGAGGAAAGAAAGTTATAGAATGAAGGCATATATAAAGGGGATTTATCACAGTGGCTACAGCTGTGGTCCAGCTGGTGCAATAAAGGCTGTCTATCAATGCAAAGTACAAGAATCCAGTAATTGTTCAGTCCATAAAGCTAGCTGTCTCAGTTGGTCTTCAGTACACACTGGAATCCCAAAGAAGTAGGCTCTAGTATCAGTGAAGGAATAGATTTGGCAGTGAAGATGAGAACAGGCAGGCAATGACAGCACGCTTCCCTCTTCTTCCATGTCCTTTCTAGAGGCTGCCAACAGAAGGTGCATCCCAGATTAAAGAGGGATTTTACCACCTCATAAGATCTAGAATAAAGGTGCATCTTCCAACTCAAAAGATCTAGATTAAAAGTGGATCTTCCCAGCTAGGCATGATGACACACACCTTTAGTCCCAGCACTCAGGAAGCAGAGAGAGGTGGATCTTTATGAGTTCTAGGTCAGCTCACTCTACAGGACTTACAAGACAGCCATGACTGTTATACAGAGGAACCCTCTCTTGAAAAACAAAAACCAAAAAACAAAACAGCAAAAGTGTATAGTGATATTTCATTTGTTTTTTAATAAATAAAGATTCCCTGAAGATCAGAATGCAAAACAGCCACATTAGTCAGCCATACAGGTCAGGCAGTAACCACAGTTGTGAGACAGAGAGGCCAGGTGGTGGTGGTGCACGCCTTTAATCCCAGCACTTGAGAGGAATATAAAGTAGAATGAGACAGGAACTTGCTCTCCTTCAATGTGAAGATTTCATAAAGGTAAGAGCTCTCTAGTGGCTTGGCTGCTTTGCTTTTCTGATCTGCAGGTTAAACCCCAATATCAGTCTCTTGGTTTTTATTACTCATTGGTACCCAAAGTTTGGGGTATGAATTCACAAAAAAAAAAGCCATTTGCCTGTGGCTTTTTAGCCACTGGCACAGGTTGGAGCTGCATGTGAGGCTCTAGTCCCACACAGCTAGGCTTTCTTTTCTTTTCCCCCAATCCTCTGGGTTTGGGACTTTCCTATTGTAACCTCTCTGAAATAGTCTCCAGCTGTCACCCAAACTCCAGAAACATCTGGGCTCTCCAAATGCCGCACGACTCACCCGTCCTAGACTGGTTGGTTCTACCTTGAGGCAGCCATCTGTCACACATGCTTTTTCCAAACAATCCCATGTGCATTTTCAGACAGTTGGCTCTCTCTCTCTCTTTCTCCACCATAGGTTGCAGGCTCTCCCTGAAACCTCTTCTTGGGCTGCTGCCAAACTAGGTAGCTTGCCTTGAAATTCAGTAAAATCCTCTACTCTTCTACACAGCAGCAATAAGCCTCGCATCTTCATCAATATTCTCTGTAGATTTGGTAAGACAATTGGGAATTCTTAAATGGAGGAATTAGTTAAAAGAGAGAATTTTTTCCCACATTAAAAAGAATGGGAAAACCCATTACAATGGAGGGATTTGGGTCTCTGTAAGAAAATACGCTAGACACCTTGAAAATGGAACAATTAGCCAATAAGAAGCTAGAGCTAATAGGCCAAGCAGTGATTTAATTAAGACAGTTTCTGTGTGATTATTTCAAGTATGGGAATCCGGGAATGAACAAGCAGCCTCTTCCAACAGGGACTGGAACTTTATCTCAGGTAAAGCAGAGCATGAGATGGGGCCAGTAGGACAAAGAGGAATATTAAAACCATATGTGGCTAACATAGCAATGAATTTATGGGGACATGATTTGTTACAGCAATGGAATATTCAGATTAACATTCTTCCAATCTTAGAAACAAGCCATAATTAATTATGTTTCTGAAAAAATATTACATGATATTATAAAGAACAGTAACTGACCATTCAGGTTGTACAAGAACAGGGCACAACAGCTGCTGATATTTCAAAGGCATCAACAGTTCTATCTTTAAAATGGTTGATAAACAAAACTGTGTGGTTGTGCAGTGGTCTTTAACAACAGAGAAACTGCAGGCTTTAGAAGACCTGGTACAGGAGCAACTAGATGCTCAGCATATTGAAGAATCAGCCAGCCCTAGAAATTCTCCTGTAGTTGTTGTTAAAAAGAAATGTGGAAAATAGAGAATGGTAAAAGATATAAGAGCTGTTAATAAGGTAACTCAGTCAATGGGCTCTCTACAGTTTGGGATTCCTTTATCTTCTCTATTACCTAAAGGATGGCCTCTTATAGTTATTTTATTGACTTAAAAGATTGTTTCTTCACTATGTCTTTACAAGAAAAAGACAGAAAAATTTTCCTTCACAGTGACTACTTACAATAATTCTCAGCCTGCTTATATCAATAGAATATTTCTGTCACAGGGAATGATAAATAGTCCCACTCTGTGCCAATATTTTGTATGGCAGCTGTTGGAAATGATACATAAGCAATTTCTTTAATCTATACTTTACCATTACATGGATGACATCTTACTAGGTGATTCAAATGTAGATACTTTAAAAACAATGTTTGAAAAAGTAAAGAAAAATTTTTCCTTGTTGGGGATTACAAATCGCAAAGAATAGATTCTATTAATTATTTAGGCTATAAGATAAGTTCCAAAAAATTAGACCCCAAAAGGTGCAAATTAGGAGAGGGCAATTGCAGACTCTTAATGACTTCCAAAGATTGTTAGGAGACATTTCCCGTCTATAGCACACTATTGGGATAGGCCCTGATGATCTCATTAATGTAAACAAAATCTTAAATGGTAACAAGGACTTAAATAGTCCCAGGGAATTCTCACCTGAAGCTGAGAGAGAATTGGCTGTGATGAAAGAAAAATTACAGAAGGCACATGTGGATCATGTCAATCCAAGGCTTAACTGCATTTCTGGTCATATTACCCTTTAAACATTCCCCTACAAGAATTTTAATGCAGAGAGAAGATAGTATCTTAGAATGGATCTTTTTACCACATTATCCGAATTTAAAAAAAAATAAAAACTTATGTGGAAAAGGTCTGAATTAATTTTAAAAGGAAAACTGAGACTTCATTAATTAGCAGGAATAGGATCCAGCAGAAATTGTAGAACCATTCACTAAAGACAAAATTTACAAATTATGGGCAAAGAGCTCATAGTAATTTTTTGGGGAGAGATTAACAACAAATATTCTAAAAGCAAGAGAAATCAATTTATAAAGAGAACTAGCTGGATCCTCCCTCGCATTGTAGAGGAAATACCAATAACTGGAGCCCCTACATTCTATACTGATGCAAATAAATCAGGAAAGGCAGGTTACAAATTAAAAAATTTAAGTAAAGTGGATGAAAGCCCTTATGGTTCTGTCAAAAGTCAGAATTATATGCTAGTCTCATGGTACTAAAGGACTTTAAAGAACCTCTCAACAGCCGGGCGATGGTGGCGCACGCCTTTAATCCCAGCACTCGGAAGGCAGAGGCAGGTGGATCTCTGTGAGTTCGAGACCAGCCTGGTCTACAGAGCGAGTTCCAGGACAGGCTCCAAAGCCACA
>NC_022018.1:5865480-5866047 GCF_000317375.1 Microtus ochrogaster
AAAAAAAAAAAAAAAACCATCATGTCAATAGCAAAGGTTTAAAAAAGAACTTTTCCATTACAAGTCAACAAGCCAAGGAGATAAGGAAATGTTCTACTTGTTTTTTATACAACCAAACATCACTTCCTGTAAAAAGTAACCAAAAAGGTACTCAAAGGAATGAAATCTGGCAGATGGATGTGTTCCATTTTGTAGAGTTTGGAAAATTAAAATATGTTCACCACATCATTGATACCTATTCAGGTTTTCACTGGGCAACTGCTTTGAGTTTGGAAAAGGCTGATTTGGTTATTATACATTTTCTAGAGGTTACGGTCATCATGGGTATACCTGTATAAACAGAGAGACAATATTCCAGTATATGTCTCTAAGAAAAGGAAACAGTTTTTGCTTATTATAATATAAAGCATATTATATACCATACAATCCTACAGACCAGGCACTTATAGAAAGATCAAATCAAGCTCTAAAGAATGTTAAATAAACAGAAAGGGATGATAAATGTCCCCCAGAAATAGATTACATCATATTTTATTAACTTTGAATTTTCTAGATGCTAATGAGAAA
>NC_022018.1:5866632-5870317 GCF_000317375.1 Microtus ochrogaster
AAAAAAAAAATTAGAAGAGATGATAGTTCATCAAACAGCATGGCTGTTTAATCTAAACTACCTATAAAACTAACAAATGCTTTTCATTTGATCAGATATAACTAGCCATAAGAGAATCCCCCCAAAATATGGGTTGGAAAAAGGTTTTCTTTCTGTCTTTTCAGGAGAATAAAAGTATCCAGCTAAGGAACCTGAAGACCACTGGACAAATGAGGCATATGAAGAAAAAGGACAAATCATCCAGAAAAAAAAAAATGTCTCAAGAAAAGGAGTAAATTGATATATCACATTTCCAACAGGATAAAATTTCATAAATCTTCCAAATTTTTGTTTCTGCTATCTCAACAGGCATATAATACAAATGGTCTTTTTGTACTTCCAGTCTAATTCAAGATTTATGGTGGCTTTGGAGTTGGAGTGTGGCTCTTTTCTCAAAACACAAGCATGCTTATGAAAGTGAAATTCAAAATCTCTTGTCTTATGTCAGAAGAGCCACCTGATATGGCACAGAAGAAAAACAAAATTAAAGGACTATTTTATTGACACTAACCTCATAACTCTTTGGCTTTATAGTAACTCTTTAAAAGTTTTTCTATATTTTAGACTTTTTGTCATGAAATTAATGGTCATAGTGAGTAACTAATTCTAGAAAAAGGTTTCATCTACCTTCCTGTACATGATTTAAGGTTTGAACCTCTATCAGTTTTCTGCAGTGAATCATGAGCATGCCTAACAGCAGCCTTTAAAGTCTTTGAAAGGAGGATGGGGCCCCACAACAGTTCCTCCAGGACTAGGATAACACCTCTAAACTGAAAAACACCATCTAAAGATTGGCTTTGGACTACAAACTGCTCAGAACAATTTCTAGGTGGCTAGTTGAGATGATCCAGCCTAACAGACTACTCTCTTTCCCATTAAGCAGAGACTGGACAACAAATGATACAGTAACCTCTCCCAGGGCTTCACAATTAACCTAAATTTTTCTTTTCAGGATCCTCTAAAGATGCTGTTGGCACCATACAGCAGGAATTAAATTTAAAAATATGATGCCCACATTCCCAAGAGGTGGGGTGGGTGGGTTTTGGTTGTTTCAATGGGTTATGGATATTTGTCATTGTTTACGGGAGGGGGGGTTGTTACATACAAGTTGTCATGGTAATGGTCAGAAAAAAAAGCTAAACAAAGAAAATTAGATTCATGGTTCTTATTTTGAAAAAAGAAAGGGGAATACAGATATGATAGGATAAAAGGGTAGATTGTTGAAACTACTCTGAAAAAAACTGGAGGATATAGATATGATAAGATAAAAGGTAGATTATTGAATCTACTTTTTAAAAAGCAACTATTAGTTTTAAATTAGTTTATGCTTGATTGGATTTTTGTATATTGTATACAAATTTTGTATATTGACACTAATTTCAGATTAATTTTGTTAGAACATACTGTATATACATTTCTACTCTTGTTCAAAGTATTGTACTTATACAATGTGATGAGCCCACAAGTATTATATATAGTAATTGCACAGGTGACTGATCTATTGGACTATCCATGGGAAGTGTATATGCACACTCCACCTAGAGTAACCCATTTTTGCAGGGGACATCTGTCCTTGGGATAAGTCACTGTCAATTCTGTAAAAGTCTTGTGAAATCATGGCATTTCTCCCTTCTACAGTATCCCAGCAGTGTACCAGTGTATAAACCTGACTTTTCCTGTAGGAAACTGGATCTCAACCCTACCACCACATACACCATGAAGTCATAGTGTGAAAAGGATCCAGTCAAGTCTTTGTTCTCATATCCAAAATCTACATAAAAATAGTCCCCCACACAATTTCTTTATTGACAGGAGTCACTGATAAGAAAGGAACCTCATACAGGAGGCAGTATGTCTGCTCTAACAGCAGACTCAGGACGATGTAATCTATGGTCTTCTGCTCTGACTTAACAGGCTACTAATATTCTGTCTTTACCCTTTACCTTGGTTTCAACTAACATAAGATCATAGCCTATTAAAATTAACTGTTTATATAGGAAAAAAGACCTGAGCAGCTAAAACTAGCTTCAGAGAGAAAAATTCTCACCTGGGCATGCTGCTGGAGTCAAAAGCAGGGTTCCCGGAAGAAATTCCTTTTAATTCAATCAGCTAGATGCTAATACAAATCAAGCCTACAGGTTAGTATAGCTACCAAGGCTGAGTTCCCAGACAAAGGGAAACCTCACAGTCAAGCCCCTTCTGAGATGTAAAGTGCCTTCTTGTCAGATCCACTTTTTGTGTGTGTGACTCTGTGAAAATGCATTCTTGATACTACTGTTACTGCCTATGGGTTTGTTAACTTGTCTGTATGCCTATATAAACTGAAAGCTTTGTGAAGATCACCCCTTGCCCGTTTTACCCTGATGCCTCATGCCTTTGCCCTTATGCCTTATGTCTGATGCTATGCCCTTATACCTTATGCCTCTATGTTTCTTCTTCTTTTCCTTTCTTTCATTTTCCCCCAGGAAATAAAGATACATGCAGGAAAAACATGCCTGAGTCAGTCAATTAGTTCTACCTCTCAGATCCCATTCTCAAGCCATTTTTCACTTGTCATAGAAGTCCTATTCTAAACTCTGTGACTGTGCTGAGGCTGGTACTCAGTAACCCCTCATAAAACAACTCATTTAACAATGTAATGCGAATTTTTAGTCCCTGAAAATTATTATTACTAATTGTTAAAGGTGTGGGGACCAGCCATGAAAGCTAAGTCTGGGCAGGTCATCCAAAGGAAGTTCTTTACTTCCAACCATTATCACCTGGGACTCTGGCCATTGATAAATTTAAATGGAGGGGCTGGAGAGATGGCTCAGAGGTTAAGAGCACTGGCTGCTCTTCCAGAGGTCCTGAGTTCAATTCCCAGCAACCACAAGGTGGCTCACAACCATCTGTACTAAGATCTGGCACCCTCCTCTGGCGTGTGGGCATACATCAAGGCAGAATGTTGTATACATAATAAATAAATCTTTAAAAAATAAATGAATAAATTTAAATGGAGTCCAGAGTCTCAACAGTTTTCCCTGAGACAATACCTGCATTGAGATTACCCAACCCCCACCCAAGGGCAGACCATTCAAAGGAAGTTCCTGGCATTCCAAGCACTGTAGATAGAAACACCTGCCAGCACTTTACCAGGAAAACCCTAGACAAATGTCAGCCAATCAGGGGTCCTGAACCTCAGAGACCCTCACCCCCACCTTTACTACTATAAAACCCCACTTCTAATTGAGCTAGGGGCTCTCCGGATATTCCAATATCAAGTGAAGAGACCGAGTTTGAAAACTTGATTAAAATAAAGGCTCTTTGCTTTTACAGATGGGACTTGGTCTCCTTTGTTGGCTTTGTGGGGACCCACAAATTTGGGCATAACAAAGGGTAATAAAGAAATGTAGGTTAGTAGTTAATCACATATTATAATTGAACTTGTAGTCACATTAGGTATGTTTCCAAGGTCAAACAAAGAGGCATTTTAGATAAGCAGGTCATCTTGAAACATTTAAATCTACGGAATAGGCATTTAAGATGCTCTAATAACATAGGTTCTTTTTTTTTCTTTTTTTCTTTTTTTTTGTTTGTTTTTTTGTTTGTTTTGTTTTGTTTTTTGAGACAGGGTTTCTCTGTGGCTTTGGAGCCTGTCCTGGCACTA
>NC_022018.1:5870572-5875845 GCF_000317375.1 Microtus ochrogaster
GAGCAATCAGGGTTCCCTGCCCTGTGGGAATTTTTTTTTCTTTTTATGACAATGAACATGTTTGCTCCTGGCAACACCAATCTACTTCCGGGTAGATAATGAGCATCAAAGAAACTCTATATGGAGTTTACTTTCTTTGTGGCAAAAGTAAGCCACTGGGCAAGAAAATGCCCATGTCTCGATTGCTGACAGTATGCCGTCCTAAATGGACAAGCAGGACACAAAATAAAGTGACTGTCAAACATTGTGAAGACAAGGCAGGACAGACCTTCAGAATATCCTGCTTCACAAAAAAGTCTGACGAATATGCTGGGCCTGTAGGCCAAAAATAGATGCCCCAACATTACACAGGAACTTTGGATGACTGTCCAGGCAGTCAGCTGTTTCTGTCATTTCTCACATTTTTTTGGAAGTCGCCTGCTCACATTTCCTGCTTACTCAGTTAATATTATTTCCTTCTTGGGTCTCTGAGGGACTTGAAGACTAGATAGTTATAGTTTTCTTTGTTTACCAGACTTAGAAAGCAAGTTATGATAGAAAATAAATTAGGTACAAGACTTTGGACTCACCAAGATAGGATAGATATGGAGTATTTTCTCTGAATTAGTCAAATGCAAATGGTTTCTAGTGAATTCCAGATGTAGTCAAGTTTGGCAATCAAGAATATCCATCACAGACACACACACACACCACACACACACACACACACATACATATATATGCATATATATATATATATATATATAAACGTTACAACCTAACAAATCAATGTATTTATCATTCTCACATAGTTGTTTTTCTATACAATGTATTTCTAAACTTTTACTCCATACTAAACGGGGTGACAATTTTAGTTTATAATAACATAATTCTAGCCTCAGAAGTACACAAATATCTGTCTAATTATATGTGTGACATACACCTTTGAGTTAGGAAACCTTAGACATGACTGTATTTAATAACAGGAGCATAAATAACTGGATGCCCTTTACTTATGACTGTATATCTTATCAACATAATTCATCCTCATTGGGCATAAACTCCTTGGGGATAGGTAATGATCCAGAGCCTTGCATATGCTAGGTAAGCAATCTACCAATAAGCTACAACCTTGGCTCTGAGGGGCTAAACTTATTTGAAGAAATCATATTTTATCTTTTTCTTTGCTTATATATTTCAAGACTAAATTACTTAGAAGGTTTTAGGCCTATGAGAAATTAAAAAAACACGATATATGAAAATAGAATTTGAAGAATCTTTGAAGTAAATATTAGTATAAAAACCGATGTAAAAACACAATTTTTAAGTATCTTAATTTGAGAAACAATAGATTTTTGTCCTTTAACATAATTTTTCATATTAAACTTCTGTTTCATGGTAGAAACACTTCTAAAATTTATTTTCTTTCTTTCTCCCCCTCACTCCCATATGATTTCTCTGTGTAGTTCTGGCTGTCCTGAAACTATGTAGACCAAGATGGCCTTGAACTTAGAAATTTACCTGTCTCTGTCTCCCATGTGCTGGGATTAAAGGATGTGTCACCACACCCAGCTGAAATTTATTTTCTAAAAATAATAAAACAAAAGTTTGATGTCATAATCCAAATCGTTTCTATGGAAATTGTCGTTAGCAATGAATATGAAACTCTGCACAGGTCTTTTGGCAGTACTTAAAAAAACATTTAGATATTAGAATCTACAATACGAGCTCACACTCTCATTTTTTTTATATTTTTATTTTATGCCCAACAGTGTAACATTAAGAACTGCATTCTGCTGTAATTGTCCACTGATATGAAGTATGATCTAGCTTATTTTGTTTGTAAGAACTTTTTTAAAAAATATAAGTGAATTCTATACAACTGAAATTTTAAATTAAAGACAAAATATAATTTCCAACTTTATTATTATTAAATTCAATAATGATAAAATCATTCTGCCAAACTGGAGTAAAACTTTTCTAAATGGTTATTCTTAATTACTGTATTTATCTCATTGCAAGCAATTAAACAATTTTGAAATCATGCCAGCTTTTAGACTACACTTTGAGACTTCTTTTCTCAGAGACCAAAAGAACAAAACAAAACAACTTTCCCCACAAAAAAAAAAAAAACCCAAAAAAATAATATACTAATCAGGAATGAGCAACAAAGCTTTATTAAATATTACTCTGAATTTTCTATTAAAGAAAAAGTATTTAAATATAAGAAAAATGAGTTAATTTACCTTTACTTTTAAAATTAAGCAGTGGCTTTAAACATATTTGAAAGCATGTGCAGAACTGAATGAAGTTTGAGCATGTAATCAATTTAAGTGAGAAAAACTGGGTCTTTAAAGTAAGTCCTACAAATGATTATTTTATCTAATCTACTGACCTGTTTTCCCCAAAGAGGAACTGCTATTAAATCATTCTTATAAATAATCCCTGCTTGTCAAACATATGTGGTTACATGTTCCAAGTGATCAGAAGACCAAAGCCATAGTCTGTATAGAATGAACTGATCACCCATTGTTTTAACCTAAAACTACTTCTTTTCTAACTACTGCTGGAGAATAGCTGCTCATATATTTCATATATTTTACCAAGAAACTCAAAATCGGTAGGTTTCAGTTGAAACCAGAAAACAGCTAGAATACTTAAATGCCATGATAGAGTCCAGTTAAAAAAAAAAAAAAAATGTCCTACTTGAAGCTGCTGAAGGAGAAGGGCCTGGAACCTTTCCAGTAAGCCACAGCCTCATGACAATACACAGATCAATAGAAATGGATTAATTCAAGATATAAGAGCTAGCTAGAAATATGCCTGAGTCACTGGCCGAACAGTGTTAGAAGGAAGGAAGGAAGGAAGGAAGGAAGGAAGGAAGGAAGGAAGGAAGGAAGGAAGGAAGGAAGGAAGGAAGGAAGGAAGGTAGGTGGGTGATAGGCTTTTAACTAACACCATTTTTCAAGTCAGCTTCCAACTTTGTTCACTTTTTTTTTTTCAAGACAGGGTTTTCTATGTAGCTTTGGTGCCTCTCCTGAAACTAGCTATTGTAGACCAGGCTGGTCTCAAACTCACAGAGATCCGCCTGCCTCTGCCTCCCGAGTGCTGGGACTAAAGGGGAGCACCATCACTGCCTGGCTGTTTACAATTTTATAAACTAAGGTTAACTAAAAATATTAAAACTGTCAATTTACCAAATAATAAGTAAGTCCTCCAAATGAAATTAGTATGTTTAGTATCTATAGGGCACATTTGTATCCAATTACCTCATTAACAGGGCTACTTGTTATTGGATACTCTTAGTCTTGTAAACAAAAATCAAATTTCTTCCAATCAAAGAAGAAATCTTTTGCTTTTAGTAGTTGAACCATCATCACTCAGGAAGTTAACTTTCTATGAGATTCCAAAGGCAAATGTAGCACACTGAATGAAGCTAGCAGGGTTTGATTTTCTAGTAACCAGCACTAACACTGAAAGTGACTACCTGAAACGAGAGTTGCTGTGGGACAATGGTCTCTTATTCTGTCACAACCAGGCAGGAAGTAGAGGCAGGGCAACGAGAACAGGAGAATTCTGGAAAGAGGAAAGAGTTAGTATGCAGTTGTCACCCAGCTGCAGAGGTTTACATTAATTATAAACTGGTTGGCCTATTAACTCAGGTTTCTTATAACTTATATTAGCCTATAATTCTTGTCTGTGTTAGCCATGCTAGTACCTTGTTCAGTGAGGCATTCCCATCTTGTTTCTTCTGTGGCTGGGTGACGATTGCAGACTGAGCTTTCCTCTTCCCAGAGTTCTCTTCTTCTCATTGCCCCACCTCTACTTCCTACCTGGTAGTCTACCTATACTTCCTGCCTAGCTACTGGCCAATCAGCATTTTAGTAAACAAGTACAAGAAACAAATCTTTACAGGGTAAAACCATTGTCCCACAGCAGAGAGTGACCATATCTCCACTATCAGAAAGAAAAAATTACAAAAGTAACATTAAACAAAATTATTTTAGAATATTCTATTCAATAATGGGGTTCTATCATTCTATTTTGGTCTTAACAAAGGAAAGATATATTTCCAATCACTTAGCTTGAACCCATCTTCTCTTCTTAATGAAGTGGACATAATGGAATTTAGCTATTAATAAATTCTTATAATGAAAGATATCAATTCTTCAAATATGTATATATCCAAGTTTATTCACAGTAAGTGAATGAATTGTGTTTCAAAATAAATAAGAGATAAGCCTGATTTAATACAATGTGGTACTGTTAACAAAATTGTCGTTAGCAATCACTTATCAAGCTCAGTTTTAAGCTTACTCTTAAAAACACAAGGAAAGTGTTAGAAAAGATTATAGAGATGAAGGTTTCTCTAGTTTCAATATGACTGTCAAGAATAATAGCCTATAAACCAAGCTGTAATTAATACCTTTCTATAAGAACTAAGTTATGCTTAACCTCATGAGTTAAAAATGAAATGAAGTAAGATGGGACTTTTTTTAAACTCAGAAATACAAAGAAGTAAAAATATGACTATAGTATTAAATTCTAATTAGAGTATTGGGTGTATAAACTACTATAGCCATTTTGAAAGATAACTCTAACAAGATTAATACTATGCAGCCTATCCCCAGATAATCCACTACTAGGCATAAAACCCACAGCACAAAATATACTTGATATTACAGCATAAGCTTTTTGCTTGATACCTATAGCAGCAGATAAATTTAATAACACAACTCAGAACTTAATATATCTATTTCACAAAAAAGTAATACCCTTAACACTAATATTTCCTATTGCTTTATACTTTTTCATAATGTAGATTCAAACCTACTAAGCTGGTTTCATTATTTGCTGTTTTTTAAAAATCACTGCCTTCCCTCCGTACCCCCCCAAAAAAAAAACCCACCAAAAGCATATAAGAAACATCTATAAGGTTGTTTACTATGGTACTGTTTAAAATAGAGAAAATAATGATTATAACTTAAACATCTATTAATAGATG
Source organism: Microtus ochrogaster (assembly GCF_000317375.1). Taxonomy (NCBI): domain Eukaryota; kingdom Metazoa; phylum Chordata; class Mammalia; order Rodentia; family Cricetidae; genus Microtus; species Microtus ochrogaster. Next base: position 5,875,557 of record NC_022018.1, read on the forward strand.
ACTAAAATGCCAAATACAAAGTAATATGAAGCAATTAAGTTTTAATTAGAAATTGCTATATAGTATGCATACATTCTTCTGTGTATGTATAATATATATGAAAATAAACATATCTCAAAACTAACACATAGAAATTTCCAGTAATGCTACAGTTAGGAGTATATACATAGAGTTGGTATTAAGAAAATAGCCTGGCCGGGCGACGGTGGCGCACGCCTTTAATCCCAGCACTCAGGAGGCAGAGGCAGGCGGATCTCTGTGAGTTCGAGACCAGCCTGGTCTACAGAGC
>NC_022018.1:5875945-5878996 GCF_000317375.1 Microtus ochrogaster
CCACAGAGAAACCCTGTCTCGAAAAACAAAAAACAAAAAAAAAAAAGAAAAAAAGAAAATAGCCTGGAAGTATATATTTCAACATAATAACTTATAATTAGGGTGGGGTACTCACAATTAAATGCTTGTTAAATAGAACTTTTAGCTATAGATGTTATGCTTTAATTTTTCAATAGTTTTTTAAATGTGATTTTAGAGAAGCATTGAAATGTCAAACTAAATTCTGAGGTATAATTTAGTAGAAGAGGAGCAGAGAAGGAAATATAGAGTATGCATGTACATATGCTCAAATCAACTAGTAATAGTTAAGGGAGACACTTTAAAAAAGAAAGCCAAGGGACTAAGGAAAGATGAGGGAGGTGCATGGCGACAGCTGGAGTAAAAAAGCATGAAGTGGTCTGAAAGGGCAGGAATTAAAGGCCTGACAACTGGTAAACTGACCCATTCCTCATTGGTGACTCAACTGTATAAATAAAGAGTGGCAGCTTAGTGGGAAAGCACTTAGCAACTCTGTTGACACAGACAACAGAAAGGGCCACTAGAGTGGCAAATTGAACTGTGCAAGGCCAATTAACCCTTTCACCTTGGTTTTTTATTCTCGCTCTCTTACTTACTGTGCCCATGAGAGCCACACTGTACGTGTTAAGACCAAACACAATGATAAATCATGGTTACACGTATTGACAAATTCTGCCAATTTCATGAGGCACATCCGTTTTTAGTGTCTTTAATGCCTCCTTGGCTATTCTCATCTGGTTTTAATTAGGAATCATTTTCAAAGAAGAGAAAAAAAACTCAAATACACATGTCCATTATCAAATTATGAATTGATATTGATAACTACCAAAGTTTTTTGGCGTGAAGGGTTTTATTTTTTTAATGTTAGATTCACCTCAATTTTCTCCTAGGAAAATCAGATAGAAGAGTAACTTCAGATGGACAACACTACTTGAGAAAGTGTACACTATGCTAAAGGGATTTATAAATCACAGGCCTTATAGCTGTTGCATGAAGTTTTATCTGTGACTACACCTTATTACTTTTAAGAAAAATGTTGCATCTTGAAGTACAATGTATTTTTTAAAGACAGTAATAGACTTCTTTTAAATACGTGGGTTTGAGAGCAAGGATCCTATTACTACACACTCTTAAAAACTAGAAAAACCACATAGCAACAAGGTGTTCAAATATTTGGTAATGAACACCTTATGTGAAAAGCCTTATTTCTATGAAGTATGTGAGACTGCAAAAAGATGCAGTTGTTCAGTGATAAACTAAGGGCATCTACATAAACGCAGTGTCTTTTATTGCATTTTTGTTTTGTTTTTACGACAAGGTCTCATGTAGACTAGTTTGGCCTCAAAATCCCTTTGTACTCAAAGCTGCCTCAAACTCCTGATCCTGAGGTCCCCCAAATGCCAGGATTACAGAAGTATTAACACCACACTTAGCTCTATATTCTTTCACTACTCACGCCCTCTAAGGCATCAGCATTACTTTATTACAGCTAAAATGTCATGCCAAGTTTTTCCAACCATACTAGTTATATAACACTGAATCTTAATAATAACTTAAAAATTACTAGTTAAAGCCAGGCATCGTGATGCATGCCTTTAATCCCATTACTTGGGAGGCAAAGACAATGGATCTCTGTGGGTTCAAGGCTAGCCTAGTATACACAATGAATTTCCAGCAAGCCAGGGTCTCATAGTGAGATTTTTGTCTCAAGCAAATGAACAAACAAAACCATCTACTCAAATGCTAACAGATTGAGGACAAGTCTGAAGGAATCCAGATCCAATGAAGATTAACAGCAGCTTGAAACCTTTCAGGAGCAAGGGGTGTTCTCAGCTCTGGTTTTTCTCAACTTTCTGAGTCAGAAAATGCAAAGAGCAGAAGAATTGTACCTTCTTGGAACAGAGGCTATATTTATTGACTCCTATGGCCACATTTAGATCAGTGAAGGAAGAGACCAGCCTGGTGGGCTGGCTTTCCTCTTCGTCTTTTCATAATGCAGGCTAGCCACAAGGCTCTCTCCCATGTCTCTCTCTATTCTTTCATAACACCAGTACAACCATAGTCAAAGGAACTCATTAAAAAAACTGAAATTGGCAAGGAGTAGCAGGGCTAATGGTAAGCAACAACAACAACAACAACAAAAAGCAGCAAAGAACCCTACATCTGCTCTAGAACAAGCTAGAGCACACTGCTGCTTTCTCAGAGTAGGCAGAGACTAGAGCAGACATTTAGTACACAGCTGCTCCCCTCCTTCCTGAAATATTCTCCTGAGTCAGAAGCAGAATCCTAGGACTCAGTATTCAAATACCTGACAAAATTCAGGAATTTATCTTAGCTATCATCAGACTTTAAGAGAAATAAAAACAAAATGATACACTGCGCCAAGTAAACACACAATTTAACTAAAAGTTGTAATTGAGATAAGTTTAATTAAGACACAGTATACAGTTTCTGTAAAGCAAGTATTACCAGATTCCTCTCAGGAATTCACTTCTTTCTTTTATAGATAACCACATAAAGTAAACTATGAATCAAAGTTCTACTTCCCAAAGTAGTAATTATTAAACCCAAGGAAAAAATCATGTGGCATATTGTACAGCTATGTCTAGATGGGTTCTGAATAATTGCAGAATCAGTTTGGGATGTGAGATTAGACCTAACTCCTTGGCAGGTAACCAAAATATAAACACCTAGAAGTTAACAGTCAAGTATTAAGTTTTTCTCTTATTAAATAAAGCAAAAAACACTTTAACATAGCTAATATAGTATCTGAGTCAAGAAGCTGTTATTCCTGAGCAACTGTGCCAGTGAGGATATCTATAAAACATTCTATTTGGGATCAATTTTCAATTTTTATTCAAATAAACAAACGAACAACAACAAATCTAGATTTCTCCTATGAAGAAGTACAATCAGGAGGGTTTAGAGGATTTTAAGAATTAGCTACACACTGAAGCACAATTCTTAGTTAAGGGAGCCACCTTAGGGTTGGCAAGAGACTTGAACCTAGAGTGGCTCCCAGGAGCCCAAGCC
>NC_022018.1:5879520-5881285 GCF_000317375.1 Microtus ochrogaster
GGGAGGAGGGGGGGGGGAAGGGTGGGAGGAGGGGGAGGGAAATGGGAGGCTGGGAGGAGGTGGAAACTTGTTTTTTTTCCTTTTCTCAATTAAAAAAAAAAGAATTAGCTACAATGGAGATGAAAATGCTGGTGGAGGTTTAATTAATTTTTAAGGTCTTATTGCTTTCATTAACATTCCATTCCATTCCGTACGTTTTGAGGACACCACACCAATCCATTTTTTACCTATAATTTCTGCAGTTTGAGGGGTTATGATCTTAAAACATGTGAACCCATATAAAGGGTCATAGCAGAAACATCTGGCACTCAGAAAAATTTCATCTTAAGGAGGAATGATGAGAACCAAATTAAAGACAGAATCCCAGTAAAAGAGATACCCTTGTTTGCTTTTTTCCCCTTTGATAGCTTTACTGATGAAGTCCTCAGCAATTCAGTTAGACAGCAGTACAACAGATAAAGGACTATCAATCTCTTTACCTTTTTGAAAGAAAGCCTTTACTTTTTTGAAAGAAAGTTGATCCTCAACTGTGAGATATTTGTTTGTAACAGTCTTCTACCTTTTCCTGTTTCCTTACCATAAACTTTATGAAGAGTTTAGTTTTTGTTTAGTTTCCTACTTCTCTTTCTCAGAACTAGAAGGTAAATCTTTACACTACCTAAAGTTATACTAAGAAGCTCTTCTTTATTTGGTAGAAACTGTGTGTGTGCTAGATAGTTAGGAAATAGCAGAAAACAAAACTAGAAACTGATCAAATAATCTCTCTCTCTCTCTCTCTCCCACACACACATAATTTTCTGACTCTATCCATTGAGAAAAATCTTTCCTGAGAAATACTGGACTCTTTAGTGGGGAAAAAAAAGTTATTTCGAGGGCAGACGACGCAGGCAGCTGCAGACGCAGGCCACAGGCAGCCCGGACCAGAGGGGACCGGCGCAGCGGCAGATGACACAGGCCGCAGGCAGCGGGGACCAGCGGGGACGGCGTGGCGACTGGTGCACAACACGGAGAGCTGATCGCCCCACTACAATTAAATCAAAGAGGTAGGCCTTTTGTTGGCAAGGTCACTGGCAAACGGGGAGCCTGGTCCTGGTCCTGAAGACCCTTCTGAGGGGTGAGAGGGATCTTGGCTCCCGGCAGGAGCCAGGAAACAGAGCTCCTTTTGTAAGAGGAGCCCCTGGCCAGCAGAGAAACCTGATCCGGTTTTAAAAGACCGATTAGATAGCATCTATAGGAGGAGATGGGCAGGTGCCGAGGCAAAAATTCACCCAATAATCTGAAAAAACAACATGAAAACACCAGAACCCAATGATCTTACAATAGAAGGACTTGAACACCCTAACAAAGAAGTGGAAAAAATTGACTTTATGAAAGCAATAGAGTCCCTTAAACATGTAAAAAAGGCCATTATAGAAATGGATGAGAAGTATAACAAAAAGTTTGAAGAAATGAGTAAATACGTACATGATACCCTGGAAAACCAAGAAAAAACGACCAAACAGGTAATGGAAACAGTTCAAGAATTAAAAACTGAAATGGAAGCAAGGAAGAAAACACAAACTGAGGACCAGCTGGATATGGAAAATCTAGGTCAACGAGCAGAGCCTATAGAAACAAAAATAATCAATAGAATAGAAGAGATAGAAGAAAGAATCTCAGATTCTGAGGACACCATAGAGAAAATAAACGCACTGATCAAAGAAAACAGCAAAGCCAACAAATTCTCATCACAAAACATTTAGGAAATATGGGACACAATAAAAAG
>NC_022018.1:5884811-5885593 GCF_000317375.1 Microtus ochrogaster
CCTGGGTCTGAAAAAGCATGGGGTAAAACTGGACTTGCTGAACATAGTGGACAATGAGGACTACTGAGATCTCAAGAACAATGGCAATGGGTTTTTGACCCTACTGCACGTACTGGCTTTGTGGGAGCCTAGGCAGTCTGGATGCTCACCTTACTAAGCCTGGATGGAGGTGGGCAGTCCTTGGACTTCCCACAGGTCAGGGAACCCTGATTGCTCTTTGGGCTGACGAGGGAGGGGGACTTGGTTGGGGAGGGGGAGGGAAATGGGAGGCGGCAGCGGGGAAGAGATAGAAATCTTTAATAAATAAATAAATTTAAAAAAATAAGGATATCAAAAAAAAGAAAAAAAAGTTATTTGGAGACAAAGTCTCATTATGTAGCTCTGACTGATCAGGATTCACTATGCAGACCAGGCTGGCCTTGAACTCACAAAGAGCCACCTGCCTCTGCCTCCTACCACCTGCCTCTGCCTCCTAAGTGCTGAGCACTAGATTACAGATATATGCCACCATGAATAGTAACTCTTTAGAAATTTAACAAGCCTGTTAAGTAATTATATTTTTGCATCAAAGTAACTATTTTTTTTTTCAATTAAAAATGGGCCATAACTCTTTCAAAATACCTGATTTTAGGACTGGGGCAATGGAAATACCAGGTGTCTTTTATCATGGTGCACTGACAGGGCACAGCAATTCTGTGCTGTTTATAATGAGTATGTACAGTGTAAATTTCATCATAAAGAAAATTCATTTTCTTTTCCTTTCCCTCTTTATATGTTCATCT
>NC_022018.1:5885757-5901707 GCF_000317375.1 Microtus ochrogaster
AGCTCTTGTAGACCAGGCTGGTCTCGAACTCACAGAGATCCGCCTGCCTCTGCCTCCCGAGTGCTGGGATTAAAGGCGTGCGCCACCATCGCCCGGCTCATCTGTTCTCTTTATTTCTAAATGGTCTTGCTATTCAGCCATATTTGCCTCAAATTTCTCAGTTCAAGTGATCCTCCTGTCTCAGTCTTTCAATTAAGTGGAACTATAGGTATGTGCCATTATGCTTGGCCCATCAGAAAATTTTAGAGAAACTCCAACTAAAAGCGCTTCAATATTCCCCAAAAGTATGAAAGTCAAAAAAGGAAGCTCATGCTTGAGTAGAAGACCATGAAGAGACAACTAGCTATGACTCTGGATCAAAAAAAGGAAGTCAGCAGGACCACTACCAAACCATAAGCAGATGCATGGGGTAAGCTGGGGCTCCAGAGAGGACTCTGGTGAGCATGCATACTAGTCCTGCTGCCATACTGGTGGACTCCCAAACACCTGCAACTCCAACTCAGGGAGATACGAAGTCTCTGGCCTCGACAGGCATTGGGACTTACATGCAATGTACCCCCTCCCCACCATGCACAAAATTAAAAATAAAGTAAATCTTAATTTGGAAAAAAATTACAGGTAAGTTAACAAGTTATATTAATGTTAATTTCTTGGTTTTAAAAAGTTTACTAAGGTTAAAAAGACATTTGAGAAAGCTGGATGAAAAATACTGAAGTATATTATCATTTTTATCTTTTAGTGTATGTATGCATCTATGTATGAGTGCAGGAGCACATGTACCAAAGTGTCAGAAGATATCATAGGTGTCAGTTCTTGACTTTTAACTTGTTTGAGACAGGATCCCTTTGTTGTTAACTATAACACACATCAGACCTCTATGTTTCTGGGAGGTCCTCCTGTCCCCACCTCCCATCTCCACTTAAGAGAGAACTGTGACTAGGGCAGTGTACTTAGATTTTGAACTTAGGCCCTCTCACATTTCTGTTTTAAGCACTTTACCCACTGAGCCATCTCTGTCATTCAAAAAATGTTATTATTTTTTGTTGTATTTTTAAAGACTGAAAAATTATTTCAGAATGGAAGTCTAACAAAAATGTATTGGATTACATTTTAAAAATAATTGGGAAGGCCGGGTGGTGGTGGCGCACGCCTTTAATCCCAGCACTCGGGAGGCAGAGGCAGGTGGATCTCTGTGAGCTTGAGGCCAGCCTGGTCTACAAGAGCTAGTTCCAGGGCAGGAACCAAAAAACTACAAAGAAACCCTGTCTCAAAAACTCAAAAAAAAAAAAAAAAAGAAGAAAAAAAAATTACAAGTGTGAACCACCACACCCAGCTTCAAAGCAACATTTGAACTCAGTGATCATAATCTCCTTTATCTTTTATTTTCACATTAAATATGATCCTCTTGAAAACTGTCCCAGAATCTCTATTTTGTTTGTAGCTCCCCTCTTAAAATTCAGTTTGTCAGTTTCCCTCTTAAAATATGCCGCCAAGATTGTTTTTAGCATACTAATAGAGTGTGGTACATTTCTTTTTTTATGCTTATCTTGCTATATGTTTATTAACACAAGTTATGGTTGGAATTTAAAAACAGCAAAGCCAAATAGTTGGCCTAATTCAACATGCAATCAAATGAGATGAGCATTTATTTCTATTAAGACCAAACAAGATCTTTCCATTTTATACTTAAGCATTGATTTTTCTTAAGCAAACTACAGAATCACATTTTTCTTTAATTAGTCTTATTTTTTCAATTTCTGGTATGCAAACTAGACAGCTTATTCTGAAACATAATTCCATCTTTTATTTACTTGCAACATACTAACTACACACCATCTGGAGTGAACTACAAATAAGAATCTGTTGCGGCTGGAGAGATGGCTCAGCAGTTAAGAGTTCTTGCTCTTAACTGAACCCAGGTTCGGGTCCCAGCATCACATGGTGGCTCACAACAGTTTATAACTCCAGTTCCTAGAAATCTGATGCCCTTTTCTGGCCTCTTTAGGAGCCAGGTATACACATGTTGTATATATACACATGCAGCTAAATACTCATATACAAAAACCTGTAAAGTATTTGCCACTGGGATTGAGATGTATGTACCTCAGTGGCAGAGCATGAGATCAGCATATCTAAAGCCCTGGGTTTCATTCCCAGCATCTTTACCCCACCCACCAAAAAAATTGCCATGGATTTGAGAGTGGTCATAACTGAATAGAAGAATAGGCAATAGAGCCAAGCAGTGGTAGCATATGCCTTTAATCCCAGCACCTGGGAGTCAGAGGCAGGCAGAGCACAGTGATTTTGAGGCCAGCCTGGTCTACAGAGTGAGTCCCAGGACAGCCAGAGATACACAGAGAAACCCTCTCAAAAAATAAGCAAACAAACAAACGACTTCTCCCCCAAAGAAGAATAGGCAATAGAGAAAATCCTATAATGGGATTAAGTTTGGAGTGAGATTTTAAGAATAAATAGCATTTATTTTGTTTGTTTTTGTAAGATAGGGCCTAAACCACATTAAGAAAATGTTCTATCTCTCAGCTACATCCTCAGCCTTCTTTTTATTTCTTGAGATAGATCACATTAAGTTACCAAGGTTGGTCCTGAATTCACTCTGCGATCTAGGCAGAACTTTTAATTTGCTGTAGCCTCCCAAGTAGCTGGGATTACAGGCTCTGCCATTGAGTCTGGCTACCATTTTTAAAATGATTTTAGCACATTTTTAATTGACAGGTTATAACTGTAGTTATGTAAAGAGCTCAGCAGGGGATTTCAATATATATGTGTGGTAATATGGATCAAGGCAGATCTACCACTTAATTCATAGGCTATCTCCATGTGCTATGAATATTCAAATTCCTTCCTATTAGCTATTTTGAAATCAATTATTGTCGGCTATACTTATAATACTATGCTATAGAACATGAGAAATTATTATAACTATCCAACTGCTTCCTATGCTTGTTATCTATTGCTTCTCCATCTCTTTTCTCCTATTTTGTCTCTGGACTCTGGATCCCTCATTCTATTCTTTGAGATTAGTCTGTAGTTTCCAAACACATTTCTGTGTTTCTGTGGCTAGTTTACTTAACATAATGTCCTACAACAGTTCTGTCTAGATTATTGCAAATGACAGAATTTCTTTTTTGTTGTTGTTGGATGATGAAAAATATTTTATTCTGCATTGGTTTCATCTACTCATCCAATATAGACCGCTTCCATATCTCGAGCATTGTGAACAATGTTGCAAAGGAAATACAGGTCTCTTTTGGACATACTAATTTAGCTGTCTTGTGGCTGTGTACTCAATGGTGGGACTGCCAGCTGATACTGCAGTTCTGTTCCTGAGTAAGTAGCATTTGAAAAGTAGGTAAGAATACAGTGTAATGATTGTGATTTTCTGATGGAGGAGGGTCTATGTGTTACTTTCATTTTTTAATAAAGAAACTGCTTGGCCTTTGATAGGACAGCAGCTTAGATAGGTGGAGTAGACAGAACAGAATGCTGGGAAGAAGCAAATTAAGGCAGACACTATAGCTTTCCTCTCCAAGATGGACACAGGTTAAGATCCTTCCCGGTAAGACACCACCTCGTGGTGCTACACAGATTATTAGAAATGGGTTAATCAAGATGTTAGAATTAGCCAGAAGAGGCTAGAGCTAATGGGCCAAGCAGTGTTTAAAAGAATACAATTTGTGTGTTGTTATTTCGGGGCATAAGCTAGCCATGCGGCTGGGTGGCAGGAACGCAGCCTGACTTTCTACAATTTTCATATTTGACTTTTGAATACCTATTTGCTCATTAATTTATAGTTTATTTTATAATAAGATGTGACATATTAGAAAACATAAAGCAAGTCATAATGGTATATACCTATGATGTCAGAAATTAGGGAGTAGAGGATGAGTGCCAAACCACATAGCAAGACTGTAGACAAAACATAAGGAAGAGGGAAAGGGAGAGAATTTATAAAAGTTATAAAAGATAATCAAACAAAAGTCCTATAATTTTCTTCTATAATTAAGTATTTTTTGTAACCCTGGTCACTTTGAGAAATGACTCCTCTACTTTAGAGTCTAATGTTCCAAACTAGGTCTAAAATGACCATGCCATAATTTGTCCATTCCTGCAATAAACCAATCAAAATACAATGCAAGCACATGTGTAACTTCATATTTTTTAATTGAGACAAGCTCTCATCATATATCTCATCTCAATATAAGTTCAGGAGGGAGCCCTAAGCTGCTTACATATGAACTATTTCTTCTCTTAGTGTCTTAGGAAAAGAAGTAAAAGCAATATACTTAAAAAAAAAAAAAGCCACATGGAAGTAAACAGACAGGAAACTTCCACTCAAGATGAGCCTGGGAATAAAAAGTCTATCAATTAAAATTCTACCTACTTAATTATTACATTGTACATATCAACAGGAAATTACTCATTTCACAGTCAAACTTATGTTCAGATCTGTATAGCAATCCCAAAGTCCCTAACTGCCTATAGCATGGCAGTCTGTTTAAAGCAGTTGCACAACCTACATATCTGTACATTGGAGCTCTACTTCAAAAGCCTCTAACAGTTTCTGAGATTATTTCTAATTAAGTTCCTTCCATGGTCCATATTATCAAAAGTGGTAAAATTGAAATCATCTTATTTTTCTAACTTCCAGAAATTTCCTATTGTTGACGAGTCCCAGGAATTACTTACAGTAATCCCAAACTATGCCTAGTATAATAGTTGGGGTCTTCTCTAGAGACTAGAGGTGATGAAAACAAGTGACCTCTCACAACTTTTTTTTTTCTTTAATGACATTATCTACTATGTAGAAAAGTCAAAGTTTTCCTATGTATTTTATAACGTATCACAGAAAAACTGATATTCATCAGTGCACCAAAAGAAGGTGGTGAATGAAGGTTTAAGTACAATAAGAATTATTCTTTGACCTTTGCATAAGAATAAATGTATGGGCCCAAGCCAGAGACCTCTGCAGGACCGGGCTCAAGTCAGGGACCTCCACAGGAGCAGGCCTGAGCATACCCAAGGCAGCAACCTCCACAGGAGAGGTACAAGGGAGTGACCAGCAAGGGAGCAGGCCTGAGCCAGAGACCTCTGTTGGAGAAGGAAGAGGCTGCTTGTTAGTTCCTGGCCTCTTAGCCCAGAAGTAACCACATAGAAACTGTATTAATTAAATCACTGCTTGGCCCATTAGCTCTAGCTTCTTAATGGCTAACTCTTACATATTAATTTAACCCATTTCTATTAATCTGTGTATCACCACGTGGCTAAAGTTTGGCATGGCTCCGGCAGGGCTTACATGACTTCTCTCTGACTCTACCTCCTTTCTTACAGCATTCCATTTAGTTTTTCCCGCCTAGATCTGTTCCCCTATAGCTCTGCTATAGACCCAAAGCAGTTTCTTTATTCATTAATGGTAATTACAGTATACAGAGGGAAATCCCACATCAGACCTCTGCAGGACCTCCAAGGGAGCCGGCCTAAACCAGGGACATCTGTGAGAACAGGCCTGAGCAAGAGACTTCTGCTAGAGCAGGCCTGAGCCAGACAACTCCACTGGATCAGGTCCAAGGCAATCTCCACAGGAGCAGGTATAAGGGTGTCACTGCTGAGGAAGCAGGCCTGAGCCAGAGACCTTTACAGGACTGGAAGCAAATCAGTGACCTCCAAGGGAGCGGGCCCGAGCCAGACCTCGAAAAAACAATACTCAACTTCATATGGAAAAGCTAGAAACTCAGGATAGCCAAAACAATCCAGTACAATAAAGAAACTTCTGGAGGTAGCATAATCCCTGACTTCAAACTCTACTACAGAGCTACAGTACTGAAAACAACCCAGTATTGGCATAAAAACAGACAAGAGGAACAATGGAACCAAATCAAAGATCCAGATATCAATCCAAACACCTACAAACACCCGATTTTTGACAAAGAAGCAAAAAAATATCAAATGGAAAAAAAGAAAGCATATTCAACAAGTAGTGCTGGCATAACTGTGTATCAACATTTAGAAGAATGAAAATAGATCCATATCTATAGCCATGCATAAAATTCAAGTCCAAATGGATCAAAGACGTCTACATAAAACCAACCACACTGAACCTCATAGAAGAGAAAGTGGGAAGTACACTTGAACACATCAGCACAGGAGACCATTTCCTAAATATAACCCCAGTAGCACAGACGCTGAGAGAAACAATTAATAAATGGGACCTCCTGAAACTGAGGAGCTTCTGTAAAGCAAAAGACATGGTCAACAAGACAAAACAGCAGCCTACAGAATGGGAAAAGATCTTCACCAACCCCACATTGGACATTGGAGGGTTGATACCCAAAACAATACAAAGAACTTGGGAAATTGGTCATCAAAAGAATAAATAATCCAATAAAAAATGGGGTATAGAACTCTCAACAGAGGAATCTAAATGGTTGAAAAACACTTAAGAAAGTGCTCAACATCCTTATACATGAGAGAAATGCAAATCAAAACAACTCTGAGGGCCGGGCGGTGGTGGCACACGCCTTTAATCCCAGCACTCGGGAGGCAGAGGCAGGCGGATCTTTGTGAGTTCGAGACCAGCCTGGTCTACAAGAGCTAGTTCCAGGACAGGCTCCAAAACCACAGAGAAACCCTGTCTCGAAAAACCAAAAAAAAAAAAAAAAAAAAACCAACTCTGAGATTCCATCTTACACCAGTAAGAATGGCCAAGATCAAAAATACTGATGACAACTTATGCAGGAGAGGATGTGGGGTAAAGGGAACTTCCACTCCTCCATTGCTGGTGGGAGTGCAAACTGGTATAGCCACTTTGGATATCATTATGGTAATTTCTCAGAAAATTAGGAAACAACTTACAAGACCCAGCAATACCACTTTTGGATATATACCCAAAGGATGCTTAATCATACCACAAGGACATGTGCTCAACTATGTTCATAGCAGCATTGTTTGTCATAGGTAGAACCTGGAAACAACCTAAATGCCCCCCTAAACCAAAGAATGAATAAGGAAAATGTGGTACATTTACACAATGGAGTACTACACAGCAGAAAAAAATAACATCTTAACAATCCTAAAATAAGCAAACAAAACTCCCTTCACACTAGGCTGGGGAGATGGCTCAGCAGGTAAAAGGCACCTGCTCAAGCCTGACAACTTGAAATTTGCATGCAAATGGATGGATCTAGAAAACCTCATATTAAGTGAGGTAACCCTGACCCAGAAAGACAAATATCATGTGTACTCACTCTTAAGTGGCTTTTAGACATAAAGCAAAGAAAAACCAGCCTACAGTTCACAATCCCAGAGAACCTAGACAATGAGGACCCTAAGAGAGACATACATGGATCTAATCTAAATGGAAAGCAGAGAAAGATAAGATCTCCTCAGTAAATTGGGAGCATGGGGACCATGGGAGAGGGCAGAATGGTAGGGAAGAGAAAAGCAGGGGAGTGGAGAAAAATATATAGCTATATAGCTCAATAAAAACAATTTTATAAAGAATAAACGTATGGAGCATTATTATGCAAATTGTCTACTAATCCTTTTAGACGTAATCAAGCAGGCTGTATAACCATCCATCTTGGGTGTGCTACAGAAGATTCCTCTACAAGGGTATAGATACTGGTGAGGTCTTTTCCAACCTCAGAATTCTAGTGTCAGATCTTTAAATTGGTTTTATCCTTGGTTTTCCCCCAAACTGAAGTATTTTTTAACATAATTTTTGAGAATGCATTAATTGAGAATTTCATACATACATATGATATATTTTAATCATATTTATCCCTATTATTTTCCCTTACTCTCTAGATCTAGTCCCTATGCCCCCTCCTAAATATCTAGCTAGCTAGCTAGCTGCCACTGAGTCCAATTTGTGTTGTTCCTATACTGATGAGTGTACAACCCTTCACTAAAGCACCTTTAACATCTCAGACTCTTGTGTAAGTTCTTTCTTGTATGAGGTTTTGAAACAACAGTAGCTAGGTAGATGTAAAAAGTGTCTAATTAAGATACGCTTCTTTTCATTGGCTGCTTATGAAATTATAAAAGGTAAGGAAAGAATGAGTGATTACTATGTAGAGCAGAGGAAAGCAGTATTCATTGGAAGATACAAAGAGATGGCATAGGCAACCACTACATCAGAATGGCCACAGAACTGCTCATTGATATTGCAAAGAGCTAAAAGACTGGCACAAAATTATCTACATCCAGACATCTCCTTCGAAAAACATACAATTAAGGACATTTTAATAATCAAAATAAGTGACAACAGGGAATATAGTGCATATTTAATAGCTACCAATGTATAAGATTGGTTAAGTGATAGAATAAATAAGTTAAAATTTCAAAGTATAAACCCTGGTAATTCTTGGTACACAGAATGAGGGCTGGGAGATGCTCAAGGGGTAAAGGATGTGCCCACATGGGCATGAGACTACAGTTTGCATCCCTAACACCTGTGTAAATGCCAGGGCAGATGTAGCTGCCTTCTTGTAATCCCAGAACTTGGGAGGGAGACACAGGGGATCCCTACAGCAAGCTGGCTAGCAAGACTGGTCAAGTCTGCAAACTCTTAAGTTCAACTGAAGGTCTCTGCTTCTGTGGATAGGCTAGACAGTACACCTTGTGGAAGACGCTCTACACCAACCTCTGCCCTCCACATGCACATGCACCCTACACACACATAGTCACGAATGTTTCCCCCACCATACACACACACAATCACACACATACTCAAAGAATACAAAAAAAATTTACAGAATCATAAAATATAGCAGGTGAGAAAACAAAAGCAAATGATCGATTTAAATCAAACATTACTTAAAATCACCCTAATCAAACAGGTCTGTTCACAGAAGTTCAGATAACCATTTATATGCTACAAACTCATTTGTCTATTCATAAAGTAAATGAAAATGGATCAGTAGAACACAAAGAGTTTTTTATCTTGGTTCCAGGACCCCTGGAGATCTCAGTATTTAGAGGTGCTCAAGTACTTTACATGCAACATGCTTTTTTCCCCATATACTAGAGAAGGGTTGAAGACAGCACTCAGCTCTGAAGAGCACTTACTGTTCTCACAGAAGACCTGGGTTTTGTTCTCAGCATCCACATAGCAATTCACAACCAGTTATAACTCTTCGTTCCAGAGGATCTCACACCCTCTTCTGGTCTCCACAGATACCAAGCACACATGCAATACCAAGACATACAAGCCTAAAAACATCCATTACACATAGAATACAAATAAATCTTAAAAAAAAGTTAAATCATTTTGAAATGAATTATAATACTGTACACAATGCAAATGCCATATAGTTGTTATATTGTATCACTTAAGAAATGACAAAGTCTGTACATACTCAGTATACACAGAATTTTTTTTCCAAAAATTAAGTGCATACATTCCTTATCTGTGGCTGAATTGCATTCCTCTGACTTACTGCAGATTGATAACATTTAGTCAGCATTCTGCTAAGATAAATAATCAAGAAACTGAATAACAGAGCTGGAGAGATGGCTCAGCCATTAAAGGCTGGGCTCACAACCAAAAATATAAGAAACTGAATAACATTGACATAAAATCTTTGGCTCTTCCTTTGGCTTGATTCCCAGGCTCATGTTAATGCTTTTTATTTTTAGGACAGTCAAATGAGGCCCTTTAGCTTACAAAAAGTTTTGATAAGCCTAATTTGAAGGAGACTTTTATGCTGCCAAAACTACACATATACCAAGGTGTTCCCAGCAGGCTTATGTGTAATGTAAGACACACTGAAGTAAACATGTAGGGCAGCCTGAGGGCGGATAGCACTCACTACCTCAATACAAGCACTATCTCAGTACTCTCATATTCAGTGAGTTCATGGGAAGCCCAGTTTAAGGTTCCTGCAGAATATGCAGGAAATCCCTGACTCTTATTTTTACCTGTCTTACACTGTATTCTTACTTATGCCTACAGTTGTGAAAATACAACCCCGCAACATTTTTAATGGCAATATCCAAAAAAGACCACAAGATGGAGATATTACTCCATTATTTTTAATATTTGTATTTTACATTTTTTTCATACTTTTCCCCAAAGGTTAGTTACTCCAATACATTTTTTTGCCTTATAAGGTCTTGCACTTGCTAGACAAGTACTCTACCACTTGGTGCAGCTAATTATTTCTCTTTTTTGAGATGAAGTTTTGGTTCAGCTCAAGATGGCCTTGACCTTTCCAGGTAAGGCAGGCTGGTTTTGAACTGATGGTCCTAATTGCTGGAATTACAGGTGTGGTCTACCACACCTGCCTTGAAAATAAGTTGACAAGGGGCTGAGGATACACCTTGCTGGTAGAGTACTTGTTCTACATTCAGATCTCTTCATCAACATAAACTATTTTTTCAGAGCTTGCCAACTTAAGTTCATAACCAAAATTAACTCCAAATGACTATTAGCTATTGTAAAAAGTCAAATCAACTTAAAGATAATGTGAAGAATTCTGTACTATAGGCTTTAAAGACAATTCAAAACCATAAGTTTTGCTATTTTTTTTAAATGTCAGCACAGTTGAAAGCTGAAGCTTTTCACAAGATCAACCTAAATTAAAGGTAAAATACATCTAACAGTGTGATACCAAAAGTCACATTAATTCCCCAGAATTACTATGAAAATTACAACATAATAGTCGCATGTACATCATCAAATCTTTAAAGTAATACGCTTTACTTAAACCAGGAAGACTACTTCCACTGTGGTTAAAAGAGCCATTAAAAAAATAAGATATAACCAGCTGCAAATAAAATCACAATCTCGAGCCTTAGTGTAGCTAAAAGATCCATACAAAAATAATGTAGATAGGGGCTGGAGAGATGGCTCAGAGGTTAAGAGCATTGCCTGCTCTTCCAAAGGTCCTGAGTTCAATTCCCAGCAACCACATGGGGGCTCACAACCATCTGTAATGGGGTCTGGTGCCCTCCTCTGGCCTGCAGGCATACACACAGACAGAATATTGTATACATAATAAATAAGTAAATAAATAAATATTTTAAAAAAATAATGTAGATATAATTAACTACAAGCAAAGTCACAATTCCTGACTTTCCTACATTAGTCTTACTGTCCCTTAACTCCCATAAATCAACTCAAGCCATCAACTATTGACACAAACACCACTTAAAAGCCAAAAAATATAAGTACAAATAAGTAGTAATCTCTTTTCTTTCAGAAACAGAGTTTTCTATGCAGCCTTAGACAGCCAGGAACAGTGTAGACCATGTTGGTCCTAAATTTGAAAGAATTCTCGTATTTCTGTTTCCCAAGTACTGGAATTACAGTTATGTGTCACCATACCCCAAATAAATAGTAATATTGATTTGTTTAGTTTTTCAAGGCAGGGTTTCTCTGTGTAGTCCTGGCTGTCTTAGAACTCTCCTTGTGGACTAGGCACCTCTGGAACTCACAGAGATATGCCTGTCTCTGCCTCCTGAGTGCTGGGATTAAAGGCACGAACCACCACAGCCCAATTAATACTAATCTTTTCAATAAAAGTGTGATCACTGAAAATAACTGCTGATAAAATTGGCAACTTCTAAATTTCTAAAATTCAGAGGTTTCTTGGTAATATACAAATGCAAATAATCATGGAATACCTCTCAAACCTTTTTTCAGTGGTATTAATCAAGTTCTAAAGCACTGGTTAGAAATAAGAAGTTTCTATCTTTCTTAGGCAGCATACCTTTAAACCCTCATACCTCTCTGGTTCAGTAAATGGCAATGGTGATGTTCTTCCTTCTGGTCTCAATTAATGTTCACAATACACCTCACAGATAATACCACATAGCTTTTTAAAATTCTTGTGCTTCTTATAATCAGGAGTTATATGTATTCCTGAATTTGTTTAAAGAAATTACTACCTTGTAGAATTTTTTTGTTCTCAGTCGCATTTGAGTACTGTATGCCCTTGATTTTATTCTTCATCTTAGACTCAGTTTAAAATTAAACAACTCAAATTCTATTCCTGACTGCACACAGCCTAATGGCTACTGCTGTACTAGCAACTATTAGAATAGGCACCCATTTAATAATGAAGCATACTGTTTTATGCACATTTTATAAGCAAAAGAGCAGAAAGCAGCTTGCCCTTGCTTTTGCAATAATCTGATCACATATGAGATCCCAGTTACTGGGTGGTGGTAAACAGGAATACTTATTGAAAAAGTAAATGGATGCTAACTTTACTTAATTTAGTATCCAATAAGATAAAGAAGAAAACACAAATTCTAGATTAAATTTCTAATTTAAGTCCTCATGGTCAGACCCCCATCTCCACCAGAAAGTGTAAGTAATACCATAAAACACAGATATTCTGCTCTTAAAGTGAGATATAATGTTATTCAAAAAACAGTGAAAATATTTTACATTCATTTGTATAGGACTCACCTTTCACAATTAAATGCTTTACTGACAATATTGATTTCTGCAAGGTATATTGACTACAGCTTTGTTATAACAGGGTCCAAGGTCCTACTTTCCATAACTAGAAGTCTCCCTTCACCCTAACTCCGTTCCTTTATTTGTTCACACGATTCAAGAAAGGCTTTAGAGTAGCTTTAATTGAACACAAAATTCACTGGTATCATCACCACGCAAATATGCCCAATAATACCTGTCTTAGGAAATACTTATAAAGTACTATAATAATGACTCACACATATGCCCAATAATACCTGTCTTAGGAAATACTTATAAAGTATGTTAGTAATGACGCACACAATGATTCCTTCACGGATAGAAAATCTAGCAAATCTGGGAACCCACTTTAAGATTGGTAACAGGCGTCTTATAAAAGTACTTGTTACTTTTAACTGCCACAAATACTCCCCTCTCACTGACCGTCAAACCAAATATCTACTCTTACTTCCATCCTATAATCTACTTTACTCTGAACCATGAGAAAAGTACAATTTTAAAATCGGCCACACTAGTCACTAGGTAAGGTTAGAATAGACCTCTATCAGTAATTGGGCCCAGAGATGCCAATTCTACTTTCCCAATTCAATGTAAAATATTGTCTATGGAAGCTGAGTGTTCTACTGATTGGTACTGAAAAGACTCCAAACACCAGAAGTTTCTGTTCTATCAGCTCTAGATTTTTATGTGGTAAAACTTTCACAACAAACTTGTCTTTCTCTATAAAATGTGCTTAAGCAATTCTCACTAAGCTACACTAAACCTTCTGTACACAAGAAAAATAAACTAACTCTAATAATCAAATCTGATTCAAAGCTGTATATAATTGGACAGGTATTTATCCATCTCTAAGTCTATACACAATATGCCAACATGAGAAATATGGTTGGAGGGTGATCTACCATATTAGAATTTGCATATCTCCCTTTCTCCAAATTAAGAAATAATTTTAAGATCATAATAAAAAGGAGGAGACTAACTACACAACAAATTTAAAAGGAAATAAATGCTTAAAGATTGAACTATATACTGGCATCACAAGAGCACTGGATTTCACAAAACAAATAATTAGATATAACTGAGAACTACAATGCAGATTCACCAGTAAACTATAAAAGGTACCTTCATCTTTTAAAAAAGGGCTATGTTAGGGTTTAAGAAGGCCAATTAATGATTCTTCTTTCCCATCCAGAAAATAGAGGACACAGCTAGGTACAAAGAGAATATATGGCACACTTATAACTAATGAAGCTATTAGAGAATATTTGCAGATTTTTAAAGTAAAAACTATTTATTCTTAGCTGGAATACTCTACAAAAATGTTGTATAAGGGAAGTCATGGTCCCACAAGATAATCACAAAAATGAAAGAAAGGGAAAAGCTAGAGCTGTCACTGATTCCATGATAAATAAGGGAGTCCAAGGAGCTGTCCAATAAAATACAAATATTATGTAAAGATCTAGAATTTAAGTTAGACTTAAGATTTTCAACAGCATGTTCTCCTCCCTGCACTGTGTTCAACTTTCCGGCCCTGACTCTTCTCTGGAAAGATGCAATAGTCATATCGGAGTGCCCTATGAACAATTAAAAAGCATTCTAAGAACAAGCTGAACTGCTGATATGCCATCTAAACTCACCCTCTCCCAAAGACGTCTGAAGTCCCTTCCTAAACTTCTGGAACATCTTGAAACACATAGATAATCCTTTGCTCTATTAGGGCCTTAAAAAGCTATAATAAGCGTAACCTATTGTTGAGTAAAAACTATCAAGAAAACACTTGTTTGGGGAATTGTAATTTACTTTTTGTTGTAATATTTATATGATTATTTCATTCAGTATATACTGAAGTGTCTTACAGGTATCTATACAATCTACCTTTCTAAAAAAAAAATAAGGTAACTCTTAAAGCTGTCTAAAAAGCCATGTAATTGCAACTTCGCAGCTTAGGAAAGAACTGAAAAGACAAAAGGTGTGATCTAATTTCTGTTGCCCAATTTTTTTCTGTCTTCTCTCCTGAACCCACCAGTTCACTGAAATAGGTCTTGTTGAGGTAACCAATGACCTAAAGTGTTAAGTCCGGCCAATTTCAGAGCCCGTCTTATTTAATCTTCATCATTTTGCTCATCTGATCATTTCCTCCTCTCTGAGATATTTCCTCTACTTGACTTGGAAGACATCACCCTTCTTTGGCTGGTACTTTCCTATCTACCTCATTAGTTCTGCATCTCTCTGATCACCATCTTTCTGGCTTAGTTCCCTGACCTCTTTCTTTATCTTTTAGATTCATTCTTTTGGGTGAACTCATCTAGTTATGTGGTTTCAAGTTACCTTCTAAGTACCAAGAACTAGTTCATATCTAGATCAAAATTTTCTGTCTAAACTCCAGATTAAATGCCTACATGCCAGCCCTACTGTGTTTAACAGAAATGGCAAATTTAGTGTGACCAAAAACCAACCAGAGTCCTCATCCAGGCTTCTACAATTGTTAACTACCTCCTTAATCTTTAGAACTGTCTTCAATCTCTCTTCTGTTAAACCATCTGTTGTAGTTTGCTTTCCTATTCTTGTAATAAAGACCATGACCAAAAGCAACTTAGGGAGGAAAGTGTGTGTTTAAAGCTTATATTCCATTATGAAGAGAAGTTAGAACTGAACTCAAGGCAGGAAGTGAAACAGAGGCTGTGGAGGAACACTGCTTACTGGCTTTCTTCCTATGGCTTCCTCAGCCTGCTTCCTTAAACAACCCAATACCACCTGCCTAGGAGTGGCACCACCCACAGTAGGCTGAGCCCTCTTGTGTTAATCACTTATCAAGAAAATGTACCAAAGACTTGCATACAGGCTAGTTTGGTAGATGCATTTTCTCAAATGAAGGTCCTTCTTTTCAGATGACTTAAGTCTATGTCAAGTTTGGGAAAACAAACAAACAAACAATTAGCTAGCATAGCATCTGAGTGAAACATTGTCAGCTTATGATCAAATTAAATCCAGAATCTAATCACTTTATACTAATCTCACTGCTATCACCCAGGCCTATGCTTCATTCTACATTACCATTATTTCTCTAAGTAACTAATGCCTTATAAACTATTCTTCACACAAAGACACGACAATGTTTAGTTTACGTCTAGTCAATATCCACTCCCTAACGTAATTATAAATAAAAGTCAAAATCCTTATAATGGCCTGTAAGTCCCTGTATAATCTGTCCTTACCACTTACAACTTGGATCATATCTCCTATTACTAATCTCCATCACTCTGCTCCAGCCATACTGGCTGCTTTGTTACTCCTTCAAACACTCAACAAACTCCTGTCGAGGCCTGTGTACTTACTTTATTCCTTGACTGCTTGCCCACCATGCTTGCTTGTCAACCATGCTGAATGTTCCTCCATTATGCTATAATCTGAGTTAGATATATCATCATATATTAATCGTATATCATATTAATTAATATACATTGTATATTACTGATATCTCAAT
>NC_022018.1:5901807-5905026 GCF_000317375.1 Microtus ochrogaster
AAATAATTTAATTATTTATGTATTAATACAATAATATAATAAAATATAATTGAGTCCTTCTAAAATTAGTATGTTGAAAACCAATCCCAACAGTGGTAAGTACTAAGACCTAGAACATCTGACAATTGATAGGTTATAAGGGCAGAGTCCTTATGAATGGAATTAATGCTTTATGTCTTCTAATTTCTCTGTCCATCTGCTACCTTTTGCTATTTGTGTACTTACCCCACTAAACTATTAATCTAAACAAGGCTAAAACTTTTATGTTTAAGAGCCAGTAAACACCAAATAAATCTCCACTGAATGAACAGTAGTCTTTCTACTGTTCTGTTCCCAGCATCTATGAGTCAACAAAAGATTGTTTGGCTCTTGCTTGAATTAAACTTTAAACTTTAAACAGGTTAAGTTTATATCTACCAATTATCTGACCCCTGGAAAGTCTTCCAAGAAAGTTAAGATTCAGAGCAAAGAATTGTCCAATCTATTTTTCTGTGTCAATAGAATAAAGTTTCTTTTAGCTTTCTTTTATACTTTGATAGAGCTAAACACAGAAATACAGATTAAAACAATTTTCTGGATTCTTTCCAAATTTTCTCAGCTATCTATACATATTATCCCATCTTTCTTTACAAAGTTAAGGTCTCTAGTTGTTCATACTAATTCACAGCATGAGATCACAAACCACAACAGTGCGCAGATAATGCTAGATTAGATAATCTAATCTTTTTAAAATATGTGTATATGTGTATAGATTTGTACATATGATTACAGTTCCCACAGAGGCCATACAGACTGTCAGATCCCCTACAACTGAATTGCAGGCAGTTGTGAGCTAAAAAACACAGGTACTAGGAAGAGAACTCCATTCCTTTGCAAAAACAGTAAGTAATCTTAACCATCTCTCCAACCAACAGATAATCCAAGTTTGAAATCACTACTGCTGAAGTCTTGGTATTCCTTCCCTTCTCTCCCCTCCCCTCCCCTCCCCTCCCCTCCCCTTCCCTTCTCTCTCTCTCTCTTTATTTTTGTGGGTTTTGGTTTTGGGGTTTGTTGTTGTTGTTGTTGTTTTGTTTTGGGACAGGGTTTCTCTGTGTAATGGCTCTGGTTGTTCAGGAACTCACTTTGTAGACCAGGCTGGCCTCAAACTCTGAGATCCGCCTGCCTCTGCCTCCCTAGTACTGGGACTAAAGGCGTGCGCCACCACTGCCTGCCTCTGTATTCTCTTAAGGAAGCTTAATATTTATAAACAATTCAAAAGTACCGCCAAGATTTTCTTTATTGGCTATTGACCTACTTTGCTTTCTGTTGCCGTGGTAGAACACTGATAAAATAAACTTAAGGAAGAAAAGGGGTTTTTTGGCTTATATTTCCAAGCCACAGTCCATCTTGAAAAGAAGTCAAGGCAGGAAATGAAGCAGAGACTATGAAGGCATGCTGTTTACTGGCCTGCTCGCCTTGCTTTTATATAACTCAGGACCACCTGCCCAAGAGTGGTACCACACACAGTGGGCTGGGCCCTCCCATATCAATCATTTAGTCAGGAACATTCTCCCAAAGACTTGCCTAAAGACCTGCCCACACACCAAACTGATCCAGGCATTTTCTCAATTGAGATTCTCTCTTTACAGAGGGCTCTAGCTTGTGTCAAGTTGAAAAAAATACTAGCCAGAGCAGTTATATATAAAACTCTTCATTAGCTGCAGAATATAACCAATCTTAATGAGTACTCAAACAAGTATTTTCAATATTAAAATGAGTCTTAAGCTAGGAAGATGTCTCAGTAGCTAAAAATACCTGCTATCAAACTTGACTAAATTTAATCCCTGGGACCCTCATGGAAAGAGAACACCAACTCCCAAGAGCTGTCCTCTGATTTCCATGTTTGCCATGCATGCACACATACATACACACATACATACATACATACATACATGCATACATACATACATACATGTGATATTGATTATTCCTGATGTTAGAGAGACTGCTCAGTGGTTAAGAGCACTAGCTGCTCTTACAAAGGCCCCATGTTTGGCTCCCAACAGCCACATGGCAGCCCACAACTGTCTGTAATTCCAGTCCCAGGGATCAGATGCCCTATTCTGGCCTCTGTGGGCACAAGGCACAAATGTGGTACACAGACACACATGTAGGCAAAACACTCATAAACATTAAAACAAACAAAAAACCTAGCATTGTGATGTGATACTACAAAAAAAGGTGTAAGCACATTAACAGAGATAGGCACACACAACGAAATGAAAGGGACTAGGCCAGATGGAGTGGCAAGTGCCTTCAATTCCAGTAGTCCTCGAGGCAGGTGGATGAGTATCTGTGAGTTTGAGGCTAGCCCAGCCTACCTTCTAAGTTCCAGGCAAGCCAGGACAGCACAGTGAGAAACCTTGGGGGTGGGGATAAGGAGCTAAGTAACCTAAATAAGTAAATAAAATAAACAAAAATAAGTAAAAAACAAATAAATGGAAAATGTATAAAAGGAATTATTTCCTGTTATACCTAAATTATTTTTTTAAAAAAATTAAAAAGTAAAATGAATCTTCTGGCTTGATGTGGTGGGAAAAGCCTATAATCTCAACACTCAGAGAAGCCTGAGGCTGGAGAATAAAGGTTTAGAGGATAGCCTGAGCTACATGATCCTGTCTCAAAAAACCAAAACCCAGAAACCCAGGCACGTGGTGGTGGCACTGGTCTTTAATTCCAGCAGATATGAACAGATTAAGCAGCAATTAAGCAGAGGAGGCAGAGGCAGGAGGATCTCTGAGTTCTAGGACAGCCAGAACTACACAGAGAAAACCTGTCTGGAAAAACAAAAACAAAGCAAAACAAAAAACAAAACTAAAAACAGAGTCTTCAAACTTACATTTTCACCAATTACTGTTACATACACTACATTATCATTTGCTTTGGAAATGAGGCATATTTTTTCTCTGTGAGCAGGAAGTGGCACCAGGTAACTTTAGTTACCACAAAACCATTTGTGATTAAGAATTTGAGATGTTGGCCGGGGGCCCTTGGGATGAAAAGACAGGCGAACCTCTGAGTTCAAAGCCAGCCTGATCTACAGCGTGAGTTCAGGACAGCCTGGTCTACAGCGTGAGGTCCAGGACAGCCTGGTCTACAGCATGAGGTCCAGGACAGCCTGGTCTACAGCGTGAGTTCCAGGACAGCCTGGTCTACAGCGTGAGGTCCAGGACAGCCTGG
>NC_022018.1:5905126-5908491 GCF_000317375.1 Microtus ochrogaster
GGGGGGGGGATCTGCGATGGGAAATATTTAGAACTCATACAAAAAAATGAGAACTGTTAAGTTCAGTTCCATGGCAATTTTATACTCAATAATTTTATATACAATCATGAAATCAAAATGCAACGATTGAAAGTTAAATTTCTATTAAATAGCTCACTTTAACTTTCTTTGAAAGCTTACTATTTCATAACCTGTAGAAAAAGGTCCGTTTCCTAGCTAATCCTGTTGTGTGCCTTTCTCTTTTTTTTTAAAGTTCCACAAGTTATGTTTTGTGTGAAGAACTTCACACAATCAGATCTTGGGAAATTTTGCCTTTCATTCCATAACCATGAAGTGGCATGTCTATTTTTTCTGTTCACTGTTTCAGGTAGATCCTGGATAACTCACTCAATCGCAAGGTAAAGATCCAAGCTAAAACCAGAACAGCTAGGCATAGAGAGGCAAAGACTAATACACAGACTATCCTGGGCTCCTCTCCCAACAGCACCCCAAATACCTCAAGCCCTGAAGGCTTCACAGATTCTCCTCTGAGGAGAGGAGGCTACAGATTTTTCCAGATTTCTAAATGGAACACGAATACTAACTTAAGTAGCAGACTATAACGATTACGAAATACAGTGCAAAAAAAAAAAAAAGGCAAAACTGCTAACAGACGCTGGGCAAAACGCATTCTCTCTTCCCGGGGGGGGGGGGACGAGGGAGGGAGGCAGATGAAGTAAAAATACGTTTTAGTGGGAAGATGACAATTTGGGGTGACACATAGTTACTGTGTCACACTTGAGAGGGAGTCAGTGTAAAAATGGTCTACCCACACCTCTCTTCTACCTCCAGCACAGTCTTTGGGGGTGGGGAAAGGACGGTCTCCAGAAAGTCAAAGCCAAGGTATCGGCACTCCCAGGCTGGTAGCACCGTCCAGTCTGGCACTGAGACCAGAAGTTCCGAAGTTGGCGCGAGGGTGAGGGACTGGGAAAGCGCTGGTTGTCAAGTGGACTGGGCTGAGCGACGAGGTCCGGCCCGCGCGCTTACCTGCTGCACCCCGAGGAACTCGTAGAAGTTGAGCTGCACCTCCTCCACCAAGTCGAACAACTCCAGGTCTCCGCTCTCCCAGGCGCGCACCGGCCCCACTGCCGCCAGTAGCAAGAGCAGCAGCGGCCACAGCGGCGAAACGGACGACAGCGGCCCGGTGCGCAGACGCTTGGGAAGCCGCCCGGGGCCGAAGTCTGGAACCCACATCGCGCACGGCTCTGAGGTCGGGGGCAGCCACGCCGTGCGCCGGCCGAGAACGGGGACGTGGCGGGGGGCGCGGGCTGCGAGGACGGCGCCTGTCAGTCAGGAGCGCGGGCAGCCGCCCGGAAGCTGCTAGCCAGGCTGCCCGCCCGACGGGAGCAGCAGTAGACGCGGAGAGAACGACAGGCCGGGCCTGCGCGAGCGGTGACCGGTCGCACCCCCCGGCTCCCTTCCCAGCTCCTCGGCCCGGGCCTAGGAACAGCTGGCGAGCAAGCGCCGGGACCCAGGCTGCCGTGTGGGAGAGGCTTCCCCAGGCCTCAGCCTATCCCAGGCCTCGCTTCCGGTGACATCACGTCTCCTAGCAACTGTGGGGCGGGACCGAGGCCGGAAGTAGGAACGCAGGGCGCTCTGGATCCTTGCCTGAAGATCAGCCTTTTCGTGGCAGGCGCGTGTAGTAACTGCACGTGTTTCTGGTCTAGCTAAGAGACGTGGACAATTACAGACCTCCAGGGTCCGGAACGCCTACCCGTAGGTTTTCCTCCCGGTGCTTTCCCTCTTGCCCTCCTAAGTATTGATCATTAAATGCATATTTCAAGATCGATGTATTGATTAGGGCTTCTGCTCCCGTGCATTTTATTATTTGATCAGTAAAAATGGGATGAATTGAACCATTGACTAAAACACACAGATCCACTCCAGTGTATTTGGAGAGAAAAACAAAAAGGAATTTAACCAAGAAAAAAATTGTACTTTTGATTATGAATTAAGATTGACGGGTATATGTTATGTAAATAAATCAGGAGATCTGTAGCCCTCTTCTGGTCTTTGCAGGATCCCGCACACACATATACATAAATTCAAGCAAGCAAACACATAAATAAAATTTAAGATATTTTTTAAATCTTAAGTTTGTATACCTCCTTTTAGTAAAGCTAATTTGGGAACTAGAGTTGACTCAGTCACGAAAACAGCTTCTTGATCTTTCAAAGGACCTGAGTTCTGTTCCCAGTCAGTACCTATGTTGGGGTGGCTCACAACCACCTGCAACTCCAGCTCCAGGGGACCCAACACCCTCTTCTGGATTCCACAGGCACCTGTGTGCATGTGTACATTAAGAAATGAGTCTTTAAAAAAAAAAAAAGACCCTCATCTTAGCCGGGCATTGGTGGCATACGTTTTTAATCCCAGCACTCGAGACCCTCATATTTACCAAGTCCCTAAATTAAGGCTAACGTTTGCTTATTCAGTATGTGTAGTGTCAAAATAATATGGCAACAACAAAATGTATTACCAAAATTCATCTTTTTTTATTTATACATGGACACTATTCAGCACACCCTCGACTTTCACAATTACTACTGAAGTTATTTGAATCCTTATTCACATAAAGGCCAAGGAGGTGGATTCCTTTCTGGTTCTTGATCAAAAGTTCAGAGGAATCATGAACAGAAAGAAACTAGAAGTTGACTGAGCAACCACAACCTAGCTCCTCTAGGACTGTGTGGATGATATCAGATTCCCTACTTGTCTAATTTCCATTTTAGTGGAAACTAAGTATCTGTATTGTCTATGGGAATTTTGTGTAAAACTCTGGGATATGTGGTTGATTTTAAGTGTAAGACATGACAAAAACAGGAAGTTTGGCCAATGATAAAGAGAAGGAAAAAAAAGATAATAGAAAACTCACAGATAAACCAGATGTTAAAGTTTAGAGAAGTTTTGAAATGACTATTACAAAATAAAGCAGTAGGTCATAAAAATGGAGGAGGGGGATGATGGGTAAAAATATGTTACAGAATTTTAATAGAATCAGTGGGAAAATCTTGAAAAAATGTATGAAGCCAAGAACTCAATAAATGAGTTAAACTGAAGATTAGATGTAGCAGGACAGAGGTTAATAGGTTTGGGGGAAAATCAAGAAAAGAAAAAACACTCCAGTTGGAGCACAAAGAGGAAGCAGTGAAGAAACAGCAGAACTTGAAAGCCGATATGCAATGAATGAATCCAGCGTAAGTATAACAAACTCAAAACAGGGAAGAGAGAGGATTGGGCAGAAGTAGTATTTAAAGGGATAGTAGTCAGTTTTACAGAAGTAATGATAGACAAAGCCACAGATGCAAAAAAAAAAAAAAAAAAAA
>NC_022018.1:5908591-5911898 GCF_000317375.1 Microtus ochrogaster
TAAGCAAAAACAGGAAAAAATATTAGTGACCTTTAGGGAACCAATGATTTCTTAGATATGACACCAAGTACATAAATGCTAAAAGAAATAAAAAGATAAATTAGGTTACACAGAAATAAATACTTTTATGTTGCAAACAGTATCTAGGATTATCCATACCTAAATTCTAAATACTTGTCCTTAGACCAACAGATACCTCTAGTTCTCACCCCTCCTCAAAGAAACTTCTTGTCCAAGAGACCATTGTAGAAAACCACAGCCATCAGTCTGGTGTCCCGTCCCAACTTATCTATCTTCAACACAGCTTCTGCACCTAAGGCTCAGGGATCCGTGGGGTAGGGGGTGGAGAGAAGTTCGATGTGACATTGTCCACTAGAAATGTCAGGATGGACACTCGAGAAGTCTCACTAAGAGGACTCTCTATCCATGACCTGACCGAGGATGGCATCAATAGACAGATTAATGTGGAAGGGGGAAAGTTCACAAGGCCTCAACCCTAGACAAACGAGTACAGGCAACTAAGGAATCTGAGAACAGGAGAATGTCCATCAACTAATGAACGAGTTTTTCTTAAATGTGGTATAGCTAAATGATAGTGTTAATATTGTTCCCAATGGTATTATTTTTCTCATCAGAAAAAAAGCAGTGAAGTAGAACTGGAGAGATTGCTCAGGGGTTTGGAGCGCTGCCTGCTCTTCCAGAGGACCCAGTTCAAATCACAACCGTCTATAATGAGATTTAGTGCCCTTTTTTGGCATGTAGGCATACAAACATGCAGAACACTGTATATGTGACAAATAGATAAATCTTTTTCAAAAACCCCTCCAAGCGGCTGGAGAGATGGCTCAGTGGTTAAGAGCACTGACTGCTCTTCTAGAGGTCCTGAGTTCAATTCCCAGCAACCACATGGTGGCTCACAACCATCTGTACTGAGATCTGGCGCCCTCCTCTGGCATGCGGGCATACATAGAGGCAGAATGTTGTATACGTAATAAATAAATAAACCTAAAAAAAAAAAACCCTCCAAAAAGCAGTGAAGTATGGATACTTACCATAAGACAGATGAACTTTGAAAACATGCCTAGTGAAAACGGCTAGTCACAAAAGAGCATCTTACATGATTCTGCTCATGCAAATGCTCAGAATAAGCAGACTTAGAAAGTAGGTTAGTGTTTCTTAGGGCTGCTAGTAAGGGAGTGTTAGGGATTTCACTACAAGTGGGTGCTGGCTTTCTTTTACGGAGTAAATTTAAAATTAGCTGTGGTGACAGTTTCAAAACTTTGTCAATACATGAAAACCGTTGACTTGTACTCTTTAAATGGAATAATTGTATGAATGGCAATTCCATCTCGCTAAAACTGTTTCTAAAAAGCCAAAGAGAGGGACTGGAGAGAAGGAGAAGAACATGCACTGCCCTTGCAGAGGACCCGGGTTTGCTTCCCAACACCCATGCTGGGTGGCTCACTACAACATGGATGCTATGAGTCTTTTTAAACCTCAAATCCCACCCTGAGTGGTACACCTCCTCCAAGGTGATGCCTTCTAATCCTTCCCAAACAGCTCCATCAACTGGGGACCAAATATTCAAACATATGAGCCTAAGGAGGCCATTTTCATCCAAACCACCACTCTCAAAACCACCTTACTCTGGCTTCCACATACATTTAACACTCAAATGCACACATACCTCATACACATTCACAATTAAAAATAAAATAAGTCTTTTTTTAAAGAGGGGGGAAGAATACAGAAAAAGCAAGCTCAATAACCTTAAGAATAGTAAGTACAATAAAACAAAATTATATTAGAGTTAAAGTGAAGATTAGCTTGTGAGTGTAGAGAAGGCAATAACTTCAGAGAGTGTTCGTAGCCTTAAGCATATTACAGGAATAGCTAAGCTGATTCAGGAGTTCTATGTGCCAGCATAAGGACTTTCATATGACTGTGGAATAAACCAGGGTGAAGTTTTCAGTAAGGACATTTAGTTGTGTCCGGTATGACATTTATGCAAGTGAACCAGGGACATGGCAGTCCATATATGACTAAAGAGTTTTCTTTTTAACTCAAATTGTGTAGGTTCTGCTACTGACAGGGCTTAAGGTATGATGACAACAGTATATGGCTAAGATATTAAAATATGCTACTGGTAATGAAGAAAAGAGGGGGAACCTGGGGTGTTGTGGGGTCATCCACCCAGAAGTTGCTAAGAGGAGTTCAGGCGTCATTACATGTGAATGGGGGCTTTGCTTCTTATAGGGAAATGAGAAAGGGTTTTTTTTAATCTTGTTGCTATAACAAAATGCCAAGTAAAGGCATCTTAAGGATGGAAAAGCCTATTCTGTCTCATAGTTTTAGAGAACATCCCACTATGGTGGACTGTAACTCAAATTCTAATTAGCAAATCCCAGAGTCAGATATTAGGGGATGAAAGCTGAGAGATCAGAGAAGCAGAGCCACCAGCCGCTAGAGAGACCTTTTACTTCTACCAAATCCTCAGACCAAAAGGGTAATCCTGTCCTCAGACTGCATGATCATACTGCATCCTCAGACTGCAACCGTCTCCAGCAAACCTCAGACTGCATGTGCTCTGCTGACTCCTCCCGCCTTATATTCCTCTCTCCACCCAGCCACATCATCACTGCTGGGACTAAAGGCAAGGGATTCCAACTACTGGAATCACCTTTGTGTGAGCTCTGTTCAATCTGGAGTAGCCCAGGGTGTCCTTGAACTAACAGAGATTCTTTTGCCTCTGCCTCCCGCGTCCTGGGATTAAAGGTGTGTGCCACCACTTCCTGTCCTCTAGTGGCTTAGCTCTGTACTCTGATCTTCAGGCAAGCTTTATTTGTTAAAAGGCAAATAAAATATCACTACAGTGCACAAATTAAGGCAGTGCAAGCATGAGGAAGCTTGTTGTGTTGCATCTACAGGTGTAGAAATTAAGAGGGATGAATGGATGCTGGTGCGCAGCTCCCTTTTCCCTTTTTATTTCACCTGGGACCCCACCCACCACGTGCAACAGCAGCACCACCCACATTTGGGATGGGGCTTCTTACCATAATTGGCCCATTCTAGAAATTCCCTCACAAGTATATCCAGGTTTGCCTCTTCAATGATTCCAGATTCTCTCAAATTGACACTCAATATTAACTATCACAGATACAGAACTCAAAAACACTTAAATAAGGGAGCCACTTTACGGTTGACAGGAGACTTGACCCTGGAGTGGCTCCCAGGAGCCCATGGTGATGTCCCCAGTTGGTCCCTTGGGCAGCTGAGGTTAGGCAACCTGAGATGACCCTATCCTATA
>NC_022018.1:5912198-5913943 GCF_000317375.1 Microtus ochrogaster
CACGGGGTTTTGACCCTACTTCATGTTCTGGCTCTGTGGGAGCCTAGCCAGTTTGGTTGTTCACCTTCCTAGACATGGACGGAGGGGGGAGGACCTTGGACTTTCCACAGGGCAAGGAACCCTGACTGCTCTTTGGGCTGGAGAGGGAGGGGGAGAGGAGCTTGGGGAAGGGGGAGAAGGGTGGGAGGAGGGGGAGGGAAATGGGAGGCTCGGAGGAGGCAGATACTTTTTTTTTCCTTTTCTCAATAAAAAAACAAAAACACTTAAATAAGCTATCTGATAGTATAGCTTTCACTTGGGGTAAAATCAAATTTAACTAGACCACACAGAATTTAGTATAATACCTGTTATAACTAAAACTTTAAGAATCTTTTGAAAAAGCAAACAAACAACCCCCAAAAAACCATTATTGCCCTACTCGTTCCATGATTTAGAAACACCTGGCTCCCAGTCAGGTGACAGTAGTGCAAGTCTTTAATCCCAGTACCCGGGAGGCAGAGGCAGGTAGACCTTTGTGAGTTCAAGGCCAGCCTGGTCTACAGTGTGACTTCCAGGTCAGGTTCCAAAGCTACACAGAGAAAGTCTATCTTGAAAAACCAAAACAAAAGAAAAGACAAACAAACAAAAAAGAAAAAACAAAAAAAGAAAAAGAAAAAGAAGAAGAAAGAAAGAAATACCTGGCTCCCATTAAATCCTGAAATGTTCTCATTAGCCTCTCTGAGGCTGTTCCTCAAATACAGGGATATATAGTTCTAAGATAGCATTGTTCTTTAATGGGACATTAAACATTATCATCACTCAATAGTTTATTTGTCCATATACCATTCACAAATTTATATTGAGTTGACAAAGGCTAGAAAAATATTGTTTGGGGGAAGCACCTCCTTTGGGAAATAAGCCCTTTTATACTGCAGTATTGAATTTGAATTGTTTCGAAGGTCATCATAAACAAATACAGATATTCCTTGTGTTATAAATAATAAGTACATTTCTAATGTGCTAACACTATGGTTCCCACTTCAAGGAATGATATGCTACTGACTCAACCTCACAGTTAATAGGAATATGGGTTCTAGAATGAAACTGGTTAAATTTGAATCCTGACTCTACTCCTTGCTAACTAGGTGATCTCTGTACCTGTTTCCACACCTGTAAATTTTGGTAACTACTAGGTTATTAAATTGTAAGGCTATTTGGCAATTAAGAAAGGCAGTGCCAAGTGTATGGTCATTGTTATTTAAATGTCACTATCTTTTTCTGAAACTTATCTGCCCTTATAACTTTAAGATTTCTGCAAGAAAATCATATCCTTTGGCAAATATTTAGATGCAGTCTTTAAAGGCATTTATCAAACCTAAGCTGTGATTGCTTAGGAATTTATTGAATCCACCCAACCCTTTGATTGTTCGGAAAGGTAGGAGATAAGATTCTCTTTACAAAATAATACCTGGGTATGAGAGCCAATTTAATATTTTCCAATTTCATAAAAACTGTATTCATGATTTTTCATGCTAAGTAGATACTGAATTAAGAGCATATGGCCAATTGAGCAAAATGAAGGAAAAATATGTATATTCAATGACTGGGTCACGGAAGAGTCAATGGTCATTATCATCTTATGTTAAGTAGCTCCAAATGTTCAGATGGTGATGTTTCCCATTATTGTGGACTTTATAATATAACATAGTGAGATCCATGTTAAGATGTCTTAACAAAACAACAAAATGACAGCCTACAGAATAGGA
>NC_022018.1:5915027-5927856 GCF_000317375.1 Microtus ochrogaster
GTGGTTGCGCACGCCTTTAATCCCAGCACTTGGGAGGCAGAGGCAGGCGGATCTCTCTGAGTTCGAGGCCAGCCTGGTCTACAAGAGCTAGTTCCAGGACAGGAACCAAAAAGCTATGGAAAAACCCTGTCTCGAAAATCTCCTCCCACCCCCACCCCCCCAAAAAAAAAGGTTTGTAGCTACTTACTCAAATCACTCTGTGATTTGAACCTTAGTTCCCCCCTTTGAGCAACTTACGTTCCTCTACCAGGTCCTCGGTTCAGCCTGGGTGCAGCGGTTTGTTGTATTTCCCTCGCATACAAAGGCTCCAATTAGTCTTCAAAGGAAATCTTAGCAGACCTCTTCATCGTCCATTCTCTCAGGCTGAACAGCTTGGCTTTGGCATTCTGCCGTTGGCCTCTGATGTCGTTTGTGATGCCAAATCGGAGCACAAAGAACAGAACAACATTACCGTTTGCCTCAATCAACAGGCCCCGGCTAAGACTTTAGAGGCTGTATAGAGATCCCATGTCTCATAAATGCTTATTAGTAAATCCACTAATGGGAGGCGGCATTCTTTACAATACCAAATTAGCAACATGGCTAGCATGGAAGCAAAGAAAAATAGTCTAAAGAACACCGAGTTCAAGTAAAATCAGGCACATTTTACCTCGTTGCCCCAAACATGACTGCTCTGGTTCACCCAGGTTTCCAAACCGCAGAGCACAGCTTCAACTCTCTACCTCCAGTCTAGGATATTTCATTACTTTTGCTTACCACAGAAAGCACTTTAGTGCCAAGATTCTGGAGGTCTTTTAACATAAAATAATAATAAAAATAACTTCACCACCAGGGAGCAAACATTTCTATAGGCAAAGGTTTTTGTTTTGCTTTGCCCAAGCACACATATAGAGGTCACAAGACAACTTGTGGGATTTTGTTCTTTCCTTCCTTGGTGTGGGTCTCAGGGGTCCAATTCAGGTCTTCGGGTTTGGTAGTGAACGCTTTTAAGCACTGAGCCATCTCTCTGGCCCAGATGATAATAATTTAAACCTTTACATTTGAGAAAAAGCATCAGCATCTTTATGAGGGAGAAAATTCTACAAGTTGTTATGAACCACATGCCCTTCTGTTTACTATAGTTTATAAATGCTTAAAAGGGAAATGTCCACGGGGAATGGTGGCCTAACCTGTAACCCTAGCACTGGAGAAATGGGGGCAGCAAGATTGTGAGTTCAAAGCCTGGCTACATACAAGACCCCGTCTCAAAACCCAAAAAGCAAAACCAGGAAAATCTCTTTCTCTTCTTTCCTTTGTCTTTCATAAATTTGCACATGATGAGGAAAATAGAACTGAACTTTTAGATGCTATTCTAGTCCTTTCTACAGTGGGTTTTACATCGGCTTTAGGAAAGGGTGTCACTGGTTTTCTAGCATGTCTTTCTGCTCAGCCTGTTTTAAGTTAACGTAATTAGTTCGCTCATGCTCTCAGCCTTTACCTCCATCTAAAGTCAGACTCACGGACTCTTGACTCTTGCTTTGATTTATGCTTTACCATTAGCTAATTCTGTAACTGTGAGATGAAAATAACTGATAATCATAACAAATGAAATATTAACCATTTTGAGAGCTTGATACCACTAAGTCAGAGTCCTATGAGATAATAAGTAAATTTCTCATTAGAGTAAATTATTAGTAGGAGTCAGTGATAAGAATCTCTTTCATGAGGGTTGGGGAGAAGGGTTGATGTTACAAAGTTGTGTGTGGTGGCTTGCCCCTATAATCCTAGTGCTGGGTAAGCAAAGACAGGGGGCCCCTGGAGCTTACTGGCTAGCTAGTTTAGCCAAATTGGTGAGCCCTAGGTTTGGTGAGAGACCCTGTCTCAAAATAGAAGATAGAGAGTTACAGAGTAAGACACCCAACAAGGACCTCTGTCCTCTACACACATACAAAACATATAAACATGTATGCACACTCACACAAGGAGTTACTTTAATGAAAAATTTGTTTTAATATACATAAATTCTATCAATATACAATATATGTAATTGGTGACATTTCAGGAAGTTTATTATTTCTGACTTGTAAGTTGGCAAAAAAATAGAGTAAAAAAATCAGAGTTTTTAAATTAAGGAATCTGTGGTGTATACTTTATTCCTCTTGGATTATTCTTTTCCCTGTTTCCTGCACCTAAGTACCTGCTAAGACGATTTGCCCTGAATTGAGTGTAACAATGCCCTGATTTCAAATGACAGGCGGAGAAGGATGAAAATGTCACCTTAACTGGCAAGGTATGCTGTTTGTTCTTTCCCTTGACTGTTCGTCCTAACTTGGTCATTGTCTCTAATGTTAGTCTCTGGCACCAGAGCTGTCATCAGGCCAGGTACCACTGAGTGTTTATCAGTAAGGATATTTTTATCCAGATGAAATCATATTGGAATAAACATAAGGTAAAAAGTTATAAAAATATTTAGTAGCATACTAATGAACATTCTATGATCTGTCTTCTGCCTAATTAGTGATAAAAGAGAGTTGAAGATAAAGGACTATTTTTCTGCTATTTATTTTATTTTTATAATTTTTATTCACACATGTATATACTGAATTTTTATTATGTCTACTCACTCTATGTGGTGGCTTGAATAAGAATGGCCCCCATAGACTTCAGTGTTTGAATACTTGGCCCATATGGAGTGGCACTATTAAGAGGAGTGTCCTTGTTGGAGTAGGTGTGGCCTTATTTGAGGAAATGTGTCACTGTGGAGGTGGGCTTTGAGGTTTTCTAGGCTCAAGCTAGTCCTAGTATGACACACAATTTCCTTCTGCTGTCTGCAGATCAAGATGTGGAACTCTCTGCTCCTTCTCCAGCACCATGTCTGCCTGCATGCCTCCCTGCTTCCTACTGTGATGATAATGAACTACACCTCTGAAACTGTTAGCCACCCAAACGTTTTCCTTTATAAAAGTTGCTGTGCCATGGCATCTCTTCACAGCAATAGAAACCCTAATTAAGACCCCTATCATCTACCCTCTCCTCTCAACTTTCTTTTGTAGGGATCTTTCTTCTTCCCAGTCAACTCTTTTCTACTTTGATGTCTTTTTCTTTTTTGTGTGGGAAGAATCCACTGAATTTAATTATGAATGGTTGCAGGAGAATGAGTCTGGAGTTATTGACTGGAATAAGGTCAATTTGTCAATGGCTACACCACTGGAAAATAAAGCGGTACCCCTTCCCCAGCATTATCAGCTTTCCATAGTCCCTCAGCGAGGGGTGGGGCCTCATGAGCCCCTCCCCCACACATGGTGAAATAGTGATGGGTTCAGTCTTGTGCAGATCTTCTACAGGAAACTCACAGCTGCCCTGAGCTCATAAGTGCAATGGCCAGTTCACATCCATGAGATGCTGTTTTTCAACAGCCTTCCCCAACATCTGACTCTTAGATTCCTTCTGCTCCTCTTCTAGATGTTTCCTGAATCTTAGAGGGGTGATTGGTTGACGTTTTTCAAACTTATTTTAGAAGCAGGTAGGTCTCTTTGAATTCAAAGCATAGTCCACATAGACAGTTCCATAGGCCAAACAGGGCTACACAGTGTGTGTGTGTGTATGTGTGTGTGTGTGTGTGTGTGTGTGTTAGGGGCTGTGAAGATGGCTTAGTGGATAAAGGTGCTTGCTGTCAAACCCAACAACCTGAGTTTGATGCCCAGAACTCATGGTGGAAGGACAGAACTTGGGTCCCACATGTTGTCCACACATTAAATAAATGAAGACTATTGTTTTAGTGAAAATGGGCAGATTAACATGTGATTTTGGCTGACTGCTTCTCAGACACCAAATTCTCAAAAACCTACAGTTTTTAGCTCTGGTATTACCAGTCCACACTGGCTTCAGCTAGCCTTCTACAGGTATACTATGACAACTTTCCTGTATGATGATAACTGTCAGTAAGAAGCAGTATCTGGTGCTTTTCTCAAACACTTCACAGCTCTTAAGGGTAAGCTCACACAGTACGATGGCCTCTCATGGAAATGGATGTTAGGAAACCTATGACACAGCTCTTTTTCTTTTCTCAGAAATGACATAAGTCGTAAATAAAACTCTATGCCTGAACCTTTAAAAACATGTCTAGAATCTTCCAAATAATCTAAAATTTATGTATTAGAAATATTTCTAACACCCCACTTCGAAATTAGTTTTCAAGAACCTATGTAAGACAAGCAGGATAGGAAATTACTAAGCAAAAGTTAACAAAAACTCTTGGTGTGTGAGCTTTGTGTGATGACCATCAGCATAATAAAATATAACTTTTGTTGTACCAATAAAAAACAAAAACAAATCAGAAAGCTAGTGAAGCATGGATCATCAGAAAAAGCAGCCAGCAGCATTCTTTCATGTTTCTGCTACAAGCTCCTGACCTGACTTCCTTCAGTGATGGGCTGAAGCAAGAGAATGAAATTAGGACTCCTACACTAAAAACAAGCACATATGCCCAGGATATTTCATACTTAGTAGTTATTTGAGGTTGTTTATTTCAAAAGAAAAATGAATAAAATAAATATATAAAAGGCTAAAAAGAGAAGTCTGCCAAAATATATGTTTTTTATTTTCTATTGGAATTTTTGATTTATCCTCCATATTTATTCTATCATCCAGAACAGTATGGTTTTTTTTCCTATGGGCACCGGATTTTTTAATTTTCCTGGGGAGACATGTTCTCCACAGTGACTAGGAATGATTGGACTATGTTTGACCTGGGGACCTATGAGAGGCCCCTCAAGGAGGTTCTCAATGTTAGCAGGTTGCCTTGTTTGTATCTTGTTGATCTACTTTCATTGGTCCAAAGTTGGCCTTTGCCACATCTTCTACATAATCCAGAAGACTGAGATGTTCTATTTTTGTCATTTCCAGAGGAGACATTGTTTCTAGAAATGCCTTGTCTACAATCCCTTTAGATGTCCTATTCTACCACAATTAAAACATTTGGCATTTTGATATCTCTTCATACCTTTGGAAATTGCTTCTTCTACACAAGCTTCAGTATTATAGTTAAATGCCTCAATGTTTACTGTAAGCAGGATCCATTCATCAATTGGTTCTGGTCTAACCTTTAAAGTCCCAAGTATCTTTTTGCATTCTAAGTTAGCATTTTCAAAAGTCAGAGATTCAATAAGTACTTGTCTAGCTTCTGAATCTGTTACTCCTATTTGTACAGTTTTAGTTAATCTTTATAAAAAGTCACTAAAGGGTTCTCTTGAATACTGTCTCAAGCATTTAAGCTTGCTGTATGGCATAGGAACAAGATGTGTTCATTATAAAGAGCTTGACTCTGTGGATCAGCATAAACACCCTATCAAGAATTTGATCTTGGGAAGCTTTAAATACTTTGACCCTTCCTTGGTGATCTAGGACTTTAGCCTTCTCTCTCCAATAGCACTTTCACTATAACTATGGCACATCTTCCAGAACTACTGAGACTAATTGAAGCCAATCATGTGGGTAGAGGCCCATGTTTTTTACCATTTCCCCAACAAATGGTGAATGCATGCCATAAGATACTACTGCTCACTTAATTTCTTTTAGATGATTCATACCTATAAGTTTTTATTTACATTCTTTGTATCTGTTTGGGTACTGAGTATTTTCTGGCTTGTCAGAGATAGTAACAGAATAAGTAGTTAAAACTCTTGATAAGTCATCTCTGACTCTGAGAGGTTTTGGTGATGCTAAATCTTTTGCATGTATCTCATTTAAGAGGAGTCTTCCTGACTCAGTGTTAGCAGTAAACAAATTGCACAGCTTCTTTAAGATCCGGCTTTCTGGTTCATGCTGGCAAAATGAACTCTAGCTCTTTTAGGAGGTCTTGCCCTCTTAAATGGGGTCTGTGAGCAGCATGTCACAAATTGCTTAATGACAACATACACACACTGCGACCCTGGAGCTGTTGTGGTATGCATATCTTCCAAGGGTGGTGAACATGCCTCCACCATGTTGGATGGGCAGAGAAAACAGGCAGGACCACAGAGTTGGCCCTACCCATGCCCACTTAACCATAAAAAAGCACTCCTGGTCAGAAAAGGATTTCAGATACACAATAGGACAGATTCAGACATAAAAGACCTCTAAACGAGACAAAGTGTTGGATAAATGTATGTAGACTTGGAAAGAGAAGAAAAAGAGTATAGACAGCTATAAAAAGAAATGGGTTAAAAATAAAACAAAGTCTTTAAAGAGACATTAAAAGTAATATAAAAGAGTACAGACAGTCATAGATTAAAGGAGTAAAGAAAAATAAACCACATAAAGAGAGAAAATACACAGAGTATCTGAATTAGGAAAACACAAAAAATACTGTGTTTTCTTTGAATTTTTTTGACTGCAAAGAGATATATGATTGTGGAGACGGCTAAGCTAAATAAATTTATATATTTTAAAAGTATCTTGACTTCAAAATTTGAGTCTAAGGATATGTTACCCTGTAAAAGAGGTTTTGCTTTTATTTCTACAGAAAATGGGAAATGATGGATTCCTTCCAGACAAATATTGTTTGATAGAATAAGATCCCTCCTTGAAAGGTTGTCATGAACCCTAAAAATACTTCACCCAATAAGCAGCAGGAAACAGTTTGGAGAAAACAATGCCCAAGTTCCCAAAATGATTGTTTACAAATGTTTGTTTGCATTTAAAGAGGGATATGCTATAGAGATAAATACTTTGCATGGTATAAATCTTGTTTTATTGATACAAATTTAAGGTCAATTTTGATATACATGTATATGTATTTCTGCTCTTGATTAAGGTATTATGTTTATGTAGTTCATTTAAAAATGTAATGTATAATTAAAATACAGGTTAATAAATAGCCATTTATAAAAGTCAAACTTGTAGTCATGTTAGTTAAGTTTTCTAGATGTACAGAGATATATTTTAGTTAGATAAATAATCTTGAACATTTTCAAAAACATACAGAATATGGCATTTAAAATGTTTTAAGAACATAGGACTTTTCATGACAATGAAACAATCTACTGACAACAATTTTCTTCAAGAGGATGATGGGTGTTGAAGAGGCTAATATATGGAGTTTGTTAGCCATTTGGGCAAAAAACTGCTCTTTCCTGAACAGTTTGACAGTATGCTATATGAACTGGATATGCAGGACCCACAGAAAAATGACTGCTGAACTTGCTTGAAAGTGAGACAGTCCTTCGGGGTTCCTGCTTCATGAAAGAGTTTGCCAGACATTCTGCAGGATACAGAAGAAAGTGACTGACAAACTGCCAAGAGAGGTGAAATAGTCTTTCAAATTTCCTGCTTCATAGAAAAGTCTGTTGGATACTGTGGGGCTATAGGCTGAAGATGGATGCACCAATATTATAGAAGAAGTTTGGGTGACTGTCCAGGCAGCGAGATGTCTCTGTCAATTCTAGGGTTTTGAATGTTGCTTATGATGAACTTCCTGTTAACTTAGGATATATATTGGTTTTTTTGAGACAGGGTTTCTCTGTAGCTTTGGTGTCTGTCCTGGAACTAGCTCTTGTAGACCAGGCTGGCCTCGAACTCCCAGAGATCCACCTGCCTCTGCCTCTCGAGTGCTGGGATTAAAGGCATGTGCCACCATAGCCCAGCTAGGTAATATTTATATCTTTCTGGGGTCTTTGATGGAGTTAAAGAATAGTAGTTTATAATTATAGTTTTCTTTAGTTATGATAAAAGATAAAGTAGATATAAATATTATAACTAATTCTAGCTTGATACCTGTTTTGTTATATGAATTTTTAGATGTTGAAGTTAAAACCTTACTTTTTATTAGACAGAAAAGGGGAGATGATATGGTATACTCCCTGTATGTTGTGAATATGTTTTATTACCATTGTTTAATAAAGAAGTTGCTTTGGCCTATAACATGAAAGAATATAGCCAGCTGGAAGTGTTGTGCTTTCCTGTCACTTTAAGGGACAAGCCATGCCTACTCCCATTACCTCTGACCTGCCCGCTGCCATCTTGGGCCCTTCCTTTTCTGCTTCCTTGACGTGCGTGCTTTTTATTATAAGGAAGACCTGGAAATGTTATGGTTTTGGTCCCTTTAAGAGACAAGCTACACCCATTCCCCTCCCTATCCGCTGAGGCAGGCTGATCTTCAGCTTCTGGCCTGAGCTCGCTCTCTTTTCCATCTTCCTCTTGGAGAGGCAGCTTTGCTTCTGCCTCTCTCCCCACTTTTCTGCTTCCCCCCTTCTCTGTCTCTTTCTCCTCTTCTCTCTCTCTCTCTCTCTCTCTCTCTCTCTCTCTCTGTCCCCTCCTCCACCCTTCCCCCTCCATAACCCCCTGAATAAACATTCAACCTCACCCTGCATGTTGTGTCTATCCATGTTTCTGTCTTCTGCCCGCCTGCCATGTGTCTCCCTGCCTGGAACCAGCTATTGCTCGGGGACCAGCAGCTGTCTCTGCTTGGGGCCCACTGTCTGCTGCCACATGGCCCGCCACCACTGCTCTGAGACCAGAAGCTGTCTCTGCCTGGGACTGGCTGCTCCCAGGGCCCGCTGTCTGCCGCCACATGGCCCGCTGCTGCCGCTCAGGCCACCGCTCTGGGACTGGCAACCATTTCTGCCTGGGACTGGCTGCTCCCAGAGCCTGCTGCCTGCCACCGCATGGCCCGCTACCACCATTTCTGCTGCCTACTGCCACGGGGATCTTGCAGCATTTTTGAAAAAAAAGAATAACAGGAAGAGCTATAGAGAGAAAGTAGGCAGAGTCAGAAAGATGCCATGTAGCTGCCAAAGGAAACAGACACCGGATCCTTACCAGTAAGCCACAGTCTAGTGTCGATACATAGATTATTAGAAATGGGTTAATTCAAGATGTAAGAGCTAGTTAGAGATATGCTTGAGTCATTAGCCAAACAATGTTGCAATTAATATAGTTTCTTTGTGATTATTTGGGTCTGAGCAGCCAGGAAACAAATGAGCAGTCTCCGTTTACACACCTGACTTTTCAGTGGAGAATCTAAAATCCAGAAGGACCTGGACAGATACAAACTCTAGGAGACCACAGATGCTAGTCTGGACTATTATATCCAGCAAAACTTTCAATCACCATGGATGGAGAAAATTAAAATATTCTACAATAAAGCCAAATTTAAGCAATATTTATACACAAATACATACCTACAGAAGGTGTTAGAAGAAAATTTCAACCTCAAAAGGTTAACTACAACCATGAAGACACAGAGAATAAAATCTTAGACCAGCACACACATATGCACACTGCCATAGTCACCACCACGAACACATTCATCGCCATAGACACAACAAATGCATTCAGTATGCTGACCTATGTATTAGAGTTCAAGTCAGCTTTCATGGAAGAAGAAAACTGCCAAGGATATCTTTTCATAGTAGAGTAGTAGACAAAATCTTGGGAAGGAATTCTCCTTCGTCTCCTATTGTTCCATACTACAAGTGAGAAGAAAGCATGCTTAATTATGAAAAACAAAATTATCATGTGGCTAGTTAAACAATGTCCGTATGCCACTTATGTTTCTGGTGTTGCAACTGATGGCATGATAGGATAATTTGAATAAATTTAAATAATTTCTTTAACAATCATAACATTTCTTCATCTTTCTTGTACCCAAATCCCCTTCTCTCTTTTTTAAGCCTTTGCCATTGTTTTGATTTATGTTCTCCTGCCATTATTGCTATCAATTACATTTTACATGGTTGCTGCTTGCTCTGTGGTATCTGTAGAATTACAGTCTGCCTTTAGAGATGGACACTCACCAGAAATGCAGCTGGTTAAAACTCAGTTTTAAAACCATGCTTTTGGTCTGACTTCTAAATATTTTAAATCTCTGTAATAAAGCGGTTTCATCAGTGGATCTGTTGGAATTGTGGAAGTGCTTAGCAGACTGCACGATTTCAAGCTGACCTTCCCAGCGCTCTCTGCAATCTAACCCTGTGTCTTACTCATCCTGGTGATTGCAGTAATGCTGCAACTGGAAATCCTGATAACTCCTCCCTGGGTTTTAATTCTTACTAGCAATGCATAACTACCAAATACACAGAAACACCCCTGCCTGGATGGAACCTACTGTATTTGGTGTAAAAATTTCAAATGGTTAAATAACCTAAAAAGACAGGCAGTAGTTTTGGAAGATGGGATGGGTAAAATTCTCCATGTGAAGACTGGAGTTTGGATCCCCAGAATCTGTAGAAAAACCTGAGGATGTGGCAGCCTGCCTGTCCTAAATCTTCTAATTTGCATTCTTATAACAATTCCTATGTTTATAATCTTTCACTTTCATTCATTTACATCTATTACCTCTATATCACTCATATGAAATAAAAAACCAATAGCGCTTCCTATAATATTGAAAGACCTGGATAAATCCAGACCTCCCCAGCAGGAAGAAAATAGCCAAAAATCCAAGCAGGAACAGAAGAATCAAAAATCTAGGATTAGCCGGTTCAGTGACTGTGT
The DNA here is from genome assembly GCF_000317375.1 of Microtus ochrogaster. NCBI lineage: Eukaryota > Metazoa > Chordata > Mammalia > Rodentia > Cricetidae > Microtus > Microtus ochrogaster. The sequence continues at coordinate 5,925,480 of NC_022018.1, forward strand.
TTCAGGAACTAGCTGAAGATAAAGTTAGATGGTAATCTTGAGAATAATCTTGAGAAACTGGGAGTTTCCCCCTTGTGATTTTTAGGAACTAGCTGATTATGACCTTGAGTGCTCTTGAGAGGCAGGGAGTTGTCCCCTTGTGACTTTCTGTGACACCCTCCCTGCCCCTATTATTGGGCTGTGGTTTCTTCCTATAAAAACCCCTTCTCCAGGTCACTCAGGGTCGAACTCTTCCCCTGCGTGGGTTGAGTCTCGGCCCCAGTGCACTGGTTCCCGTCTCATCTCATCAATTAAAGTCTCGTGTGATTGCAGCAAGGATGGTCTCTCCTGAGTTACTGGGGGGGTCGTGTTTTCCCGAGACTTGAGTGAGAGTCTCCTTGCACCGGGGTTTTTTCAATATCACTGATCCTCCTATCAACAGGAGGACTTCCCCCACTCACAGGATTCCTGCCCAAATGAGCTATCATCACGGAACTACTAAAAATAATAACTTAATTCTAGCTACATTAATAGCAATAATTGCCTTAATTAACCTATTCTTCTACACCTGCCTAATCTACTCAACCTCACTTCCCACATTTCCCACAAACAACAATTCCAAGATATTTATCCATCAGACTCACACAAAAACTAACAATATCCTATCAGCATTAATAATTACAAGCACAATAATCCTCCTGCTATCTCCCCTACTACTGTAAATAGAAGTTTAGGATACTCAGCCCAAGAGCCTTCAAAGCCCTAAGCAAACCCATAAAGTTTAACTTCTGATAAGGACTGCAAGACTCCATTTACATCTAATGAGTGCAAATCCATTGCTTTTATTAAGCTAAATTCTCAACTAGATAGATAGAATTCAAACCTATAAACTTTTAGTTAACAGCTAAACACCCTAAACTGGCTTCAATCTACTTCTCCTGCCTATCAGAAAGGGAGCCAGAGAAGCCAGTTCTCTACACCTTCGAATTTGCAATTTTATGTGATTATCACCTTAAGGCTTGGTAAAAAGAGGCTTTATCCTCTGTGCTTAGACTTACAGTCTAATGCTTTGCTCAGCCATTTTACCTATGTTCATTAACCGTTGCCTGATCTCTACTAATCACAAAGACATTGGAACCCTCTACCTTCTGTTAGGAGCTTGAGCAGGTATAGTAGGAACAGCCCTTAGCATCCTAATTCGGGCAGAACTTGGACAACCCGGTGCCCTACTAGGTGTTACAATGTGATTGTAACAGCCCACACATTCGTCATAATCTTCTTCATGGCAATGCCAATAATAATTGGTGGGTTTGGGAACTGATTTGTTCCATTAATAATTGGGGCCCTGATATAGCATTCCCACTAATAAAAAACACAAGCTTCTGACTATGACCTCCATTGTTTCTTCTCTTCTTAGCATCATCAATAGTAGAAGCTGGAGCAGGGACAGGTTGAACTGTGTATCCTCCATGGGCTGGTAATTTAGCACATGCGGAAGCATCTGTAGACCTGACCATTTTTTTCTCTTCATTTAGCAGGAAGACATGACAGAGAATCCTGGAGCAAACTGGCTAGTCACAGAAGCCAAAATGGTGAGCTCTGGGTTCAGTGAGAGCTTTGCCTTGACAAACAAGAAGAGCAAGCCAGGAAAACCCCTGATGTTAACTCCAGGTTTGCCATGTGTATATATATGTACATACATGTGCACTCTTGCACATATACATATACCCAAACACCTTTGAGCACACATACAGATAAGCAAAAAGTCAGCTAGTAAATATTAAAAATATTTTGCAGAAAACAATGTATATAAGTGAATGTTTGAGATCAAAGAAATAGAGCTTTGGTTTTACATTAACACATTATAAAAATTGCACTACTTTTGAACTGGAATGACAGTATGGTTTATTTAAAAACAACAATAACAACAACACAATGAGGTAACATGTAGCAGTTGTTCTAATTGTTTTTGGTCTCCGGGGCATTTATTCAACAATTATTACATTTCAGCAGAAGCAGAAAATGTCAGTTACAGGAATGTCCTCTAGTTCATTATTAATCATTGAAAAGAAAAATCCATGTAAAATCAAGTAATATAACACAATAGAAAGTGGCATTATACAACTATTAAACTGTAATTACTGGACTGAGGTGTAATTCAGTAGTAGAGTATTTCCTTAGTATGCATAAGGCCCTGAGTTCAACACTCACCTGAAAGAGACGACACTATTAATATAACCAGTGAAGAGAATTATAAGTGAAAACTTTTATAACTTAAGAAATTTGAAATAGGTTACTGTTGTGCTTTCCTGTCGCTTTAAGGGACAAGCCACACCCACTCCCATTACCTCTGACCTGCCCACCGCCATCTTGGGCCCTTCCTTTTCTGCTTCCTTGA
>NC_022018.1:5928481-5930248 GCF_000317375.1 Microtus ochrogaster
CACCATTTGGGACCTACAGCATTTCTGCTGCCTACTGCCACCAGGGATCTTGCAGCATTTTTAAAAAAGAACAACAGTTACATTATATATGATAAACATATTTATCTACTTTTTGAGTTTCAGGGGTCAAACCTTTACACGTAGCCATCTCACTGGCCCCAAAATAAAGTTTTTAATGACTTAATTCTCAACAAATGTTTGATTTGTGTAATATTTTATATTCCTATGTACCAGAGGTTGCACATAAATTTCTCCAGGTAAGAAAAAGGTCTTGAGGGGAAAGTTTAAGATGCCCTGGTCTAGTTCACAGTAAGCCTGAAACCAATGTGACCTATGTCTGAGATAGGAATGTGAGGTGTGGTGGGGGAAGGAGGGTGGGGTGGAGGGGGGAACTGAGGTGGGTTGCAGGTAGGGGAGTTGAACCCTGGGCCACCTCGATATGAGGCAAGTATTCTGCCAGAGAAACTACCTCCCTGTTGTTTTAATTGATTGTATTGACATGAGCCAACTAAAACTCACCTCTCTTGGAGGAGGTGGCAGACAGCCTCTAAAACGGCTTTCAGGAATACACCCCTGCTCCTCCCCACCTTCTGGTAGAGTCTACCACCTTTCCGGTCAATGCCTTGTGCCCAGTGGCTTGCTTCTAACAAAACCCTGCAACCGTATTGAAATCTTATTTTAAAAGAAAAAAAAAAACGCGGGAAGAAAAAGGAGAAGCGAATAAAAGCCAGCGTGTATCTTTGAGAGTTTCGGGGTTGTGTTGTTTTAGTTAGTGACCAGTAATGACGAAAACATCCCTGGGGCTGGGGGAGAGTGCTCTTGCTGGCAAGCCCGAGGCTCTGACTCCAGGACAAGCTACAGTGGCTCAGCATGCCCTGTAATCCCAGTGTGGGGCCACAGACTGGCACATCCAGGAGTTCTCTCACGAGTCAGCTTAACCAAGACAGCCACGTTCAGACTCAGTGAGACCTTATCTCAAGAGACTGAAACAGAGAACAGTACTTCTTATCATGGGCATTAAACTTCCACACATTAAAAACAATAGTACCTGGAAGCTAAATTCAAAGGCATGAAAACAGCAAATACTAAAAATGACAGATTAACAATCCTTTTAGACATTAAACACACACTGAGATTTGCTTCGCTTGATAAATGAAATAAGCCTAACCTCCTCCAGAGCATGAGACCCGCAGGTATACTAAACACAGCTGCTAAAGTTAACTGATGAAAGAACTAATTTTTAAATGAGAGATTTATAGTTTGTAGATTAACCAAGCTTTTGAAGTTAAACTTGAATATGCCTTTTGTTCGCCAATGAACGCTGTGCACTTACTCTGTGCCAGGTACTGTTTTCAGATGATGTGCACAAGCTGCAAACAAGATATACACATGCCCTGCAATCGTCAGCGAGGTCTCTCATAAGAGTTCCAAGATCACAAAGTCTCTCATGGCTGAGCACTAACTCAGACAAAAGGTTTCGTTTCAATAAGCCGTTGGTGGCTGCACTGTGCGAAGAGAAACCTCAAAAAGATTGACAGAAAATCAAGGCGTTAATTCCGTTTCTGCTAGATGTTGTAACAGATTTTTTTTTCCTTCCATATTCTGCATGAGTCTGCTTCCCTAAATGCCCTGAAGATAACAAACTTTGAATCAATCAAACATTTCTGACTATAAAAGTTAATTCTCCAAAGTTTTAACCATATTTGAACTTGTATGAGGTCCAGGCAAAAGAGAAAATCCACAAAGAGATTCTCTCTCTCTCTCTCT
>NC_022018.1:5930373-5934891 GCF_000317375.1 Microtus ochrogaster
TTTTTTTTTTTTTTTTTTGGTTTTTCAAGACAGGGTTTCTCTGTGTAGCCCTAGCTGTCCTGGAACTCACTCTGTAGACCAGGCTGGCTTCCAACACAGAAAATCTGCCTGCCTCTGCCTCCTGAATGCTGGGATTACAGGTGTGTACCACCTGGCTAATAAAAGAACTATTTATTGAAACAGAGATACAAATAATGGGAAGCCACCCTAAAACAGAGCCTAGTTCCTCTTAAGTCTTCGCTGTTTCACCTGCTGTAATTATCGTCAGCAGCACCCTTCTTTGGCAGCCTTTTGTTTATTTATTTTTTGTTATTTTGAAATATGCTATAAAACGCAATAAAAGCTAAAGTTTCAAAGCATGAAAAAGTTGCCACTGACTTTTAGAGTGTAGAAAGGCTGTCTACATGTCATAGTCATTTGAGATCGACAGAATTAGCCTGATCATGGATATTGGGAAAATTAACAAAGCAAAACATCCTCTTGAATTATTTATTTTCAACCACCAACCAAAACTCAGAATGAGCTGGTGTGGGACAATTGTCTGTATTCTGTCACTTATATTTTAAATAAATGCTAAAAAAAAAAGGGTTAAAGTCCTTAAAATTAAAATAAGAAAAAAGAGAGTAGTTGGGTGTGGTGGCACACACCTTTAATCCCAGCACTTGGGAAGCAGAGGCAGGCAGGTCTCTGTGAGTTCAAGGACAGCGTGGTCTACCCTTTAATCCCAGCATCCCAGCACTTGGGAGGCAGATGCAGGTGGATCTCTGTGAGTTCAAGGACAGCGTGGTCTACAGAGGGAGTTCCAGAACAGCCAAAGATACACAGAAAAACCCTGTCTCAAAAAGCCAAAAATTAAAAGTAAAAATAAAAAAAATTAAAGTAAAGCCACGTAAAGATAAAAAAATACACAGAGTCTGGATACTGTATATTATTGCGTTGTCTTTGAATTGCTTGCCAGCTGAGGAAGGAGTAACAGCTGCTAAAAGACATTTAAATATAATGCTGGATTAATAAGATAATTAACATAAATATTTTAAAAATATCTTGACTTCAAAATTGAAGTCAAAAGGTATGTTACTTTGGAAAAGAGAATTTGCTTTTGTTTCCACAGAAAATGAGAGGCTATGGATTCATTCTAAATTAAGGAAAATCAGGTTTGGTCAAGGAAGACCGCCTGAGAATTCTCTGGTAAGAGCAGATGGCCCAGATGTCTGAGTTCAATACCCAAAACGGATTCAAGCCGGGCGGTGGTGGCGCACGCCTTTAATCCCAGCACTCGGGAGGCAGAGGCAGGCGGATCTCTGTGAGTTCGGCCAGCCTGGTCTACCGAGCTAGTTCCAGGACAGGCTCCAAAGCCACAGAGAAACCCTGTCTCGAAAAAAAAAAAAAAAAAAAAAACCCAAAAAACAAAAACAAAACGGATTCAAGACTGCTGTCTGAGATGATCAAGCCTCATAAAATACTCCAGTAATGACTTGATGATAATTATAAATTTTCTTTAGGTCCCCATAAGATTATCAGCGTCCCCAACCAGCAAAAAGTAGCCTGAAAAACTATACCCATGTTACCCCAAAAATGGACTATGGATATTTTCCTTTGTTTATAATATTGGTTGCAAGTTGTTAGGGCTGATAGTCAGGAGAAAAGCTAAACAAAGTATATTAGATTCAGAGTTGTTTTTTTTTTTTTTTAAAAAAAAACAGGGGGAAGTGGTGTGGGACAATTGTCTGTATTCTGTCAATTATATTTTAAATAAATGCTGATTGGTCAGTAGTCAGGCAGGAAGTATAGGCAGGACAACCAGACAGGAAGTAGAGGTGGGTCAATGAAAACAGGAGAATTCTGGGAAGAGGAAAGCTTGGTGCGCAGTCCTGGCCCAGCTACAGAAGAAGCAAGATGCGATTGCCTCGCTGAAAAAGGTACTGAGCCATATGGCTAACAGATAAGAATAATGGGTTAATATAAGTTATAAGAGTTAATAATTGGGGGCTGGAGAGATGGCTCAGTGGTTAAGAGCATTCCCTGCTCTTCCAAAGGTCCTGAGTTCAATTCCCAGTAACCACATGGTGGTTCACAACCATCTGTAAAGAGGTCTGGTGCCCTCTTCTGGCCTTCAGGCATACACACAGACAGAATATTGTATACATAATAAATAAATAAATAGTTAATAATTGGCATGAGCTTTTAGGCCAATCAGTTTATAACTAATGTAGACCTCTGTGTGATTTCTTTGGGACTTAACAATTGCAGGAACCGGGCAGGACAGAAAACTCAGACAACAATGAGACTTTCAACTTTTTATGTTTTCTTTTAACTATTAAAACAGTTGGATTAATCTTAAACAATAATTATGCATATGTGTTTTGATCCACATACTTATATTTCCGTTTGGTGGTTTTCATGTATTATTCACACATTACATACTTACTGGATTTCAGTTATGTTCCAAGTGATCTTTTGGACTTACACAAGCAGACATGGTGCCTCTCTCTGTGTTGTTCTTCTAAACAAACAAGGGAGAGAAATTCTAATTAATTACTAAACCAGTGAACAGTGTGACGAAGGACAGTCACTTAGTCATCTGAGGCCAGGTATGGCAGCACATATTTACAGTCCTAAAACTCGGGATGCTGAGGAGGATTGTAAATTCTAGACCAGCCTGGGCTACTTAGGGAGACTATCTCAAAAGCTGGAGGATTAGGAATGTTGCTGGCGGTAGAGTACCCGCCTAGCAGCTGCAAGGCCCTGAGTTCCACTCCCAGCACCAAAACAAGACCTCAAACAAACAAATAAATAAGACATTCAGTCCGATATGGCTTCTTGGAGGAAGTAGGTCCTGGGGAGGGACCTGCATGGTCCCTTAACTTATCTACAGCAAGAAGAGAAGAGGTCAGTGGAAGAAGCAGAGAATTGGCGTGAGATTAGCTGGGTAGGAGCAAGCAAGGGCCGGCCATAGGGCCCTGAAGGCACAGTGATACTTGTCTTCCACGTTTTTTGTGTGCATTTGAGAATTCTCTTGTTTGCAAGATGGAAAACAGATACAAGAGGGGCAGGCTAAGGAGAGCTGTTTCAGAATACTTGTTTATACTGTAAAGATGTGTCTTTGCCAAGATGCCTCCTGATTGGTTTAATAACGAGCTGAATGACCAATAGGTAGGTAGGAGAAAATAGGAGGGATTTCTTGGCAGAGAAAGGAAGTCAGAAAAATGAATCTAGGCATGTGTACACCAGTGAGATGTGGATCAAGTCGGACATACAGAATGAAAGTGAGGTTAAAAAAAGCATGTGGCAGAATGTAGGTGAATAGAAGCAGGTTAGTTTAGGTTATGAGAGCTGGTTGGGAACAAGCCTAAGCTAAAGGCCAAGCTTTTATAATTAATAATAATCTCTGTGTCCTTAATGGGGAGTTGGCAGTCCTGACAAGACAGTACTACTACAACCAATAGTTAAAAGACCGTGCCAATTATCTGATGGAAAGTGATTGGAGATGTGGGCTCAGTACTAAAAATAAAGATATTTGGAGTTGGAATGGACAAGATTTTGTGATAGACTGAAAATAAGAAATGTGAATTGAATTTTTGGTCAAAGTTGTCAATAATGAAATGTAATTGATTATATAATTAAAGTTAAGAGTGAGATTATGTTGTCTAACCAGTATAAATAAATCTTCAATAGTAGATGCAGTAAGTATAAATATTATTTCAAGAAGCACAGCCTTGGCAATAAAGTTTAAATTCACATCTCTTAACATAAGGCAAAATTTTTCTTTGCCACATTGACTATCATTTTAAAAAAATTAAAGTTTTTCAGCTGGGCATAGTGGTGCATGCCTTTAATTCCAGCACTCAACGCTCAGAAGGCAAAGGCAGGCAGATCTCCGAATTGAAAGCCAGCCTGATTTACAAAGTGAATTCCAGGATTCCAGGGCTACACACAGAGAAATCCTGTCTTGGAAACACAATATATAAAAGTTTTGATTACATATATTTATTTAATTACTTGTTTTTCTGCGTGTGTGTTGATGTGCCCAGGCACTAAAGCAATGTGGAGGTCGAAGGGTAACTTGCTGAAGTCTATTGTTCCCTTCTACTTTGTAGGTCTCAGTGACTGAACTTAGGCTATCAGGCTTGGCAAGCGCCTACTGAACGGTCTCATGGAGCCGCGTATCCACTGGGCAAGCGCTTGTTGAACTGTCTCACTGAGTCTCACATCCATTGGGCAAGCGCCTGCTGAACGGTCTCACTGAGTCTCACGTTGACTGTCTTGGTCCTTCTCCTTTAAATGTTTCCACAGAAAACAAAATCAATATCGTAACACTTCCTTTTTTTATAATGGTACCTTATGGATACAGGTGCACACAACATCACACATCTTTGGCCTCTAGCCTTGCAGATTTCACCATGGTAGGATGAAGATGAACCTGAGAGAGCAAACATTTTGGCTTTCTGCATCTCTCTTCAAGGTGGGCATGGTGGCATATGCCCTAATCCTGCACTCAGAAAGGCTGCGAATTTGAGA
>NC_022018.1:5935746-5941411 GCF_000317375.1 Microtus ochrogaster
ATCTCACACAGCTTCTTTGTGATTAGAACATTTAAGATCTCTTTGCGTTCAAACCTGCAGCTCACTGTCATTAACTACACCACTACACTGTGCAGTGAATTTCTTGAATTTATTCCTCCTCTTCTATTGAAACTTTGTGCCCTCCAACCAAAATTTCATTAGTCCTGGGCCCCCAGTCCCAACCTCTGCTGACCCCAGTTACACACTGTGTTTTATGGATTGGCCTTTCAAAGAGTTCAAATGCGAGCAAGACTCTGTGGCGTTTGTCCTTCTGGAGCTGACATAGTTTACTTGCCATTCATGGTGCACCCATGTGGCCATAAATGACAAGCTTGTCTCCATTTTAAGGCTAACTGGTATTCAGTTGTACAGTCCCCTGCTCATCTGAACTCACATCAGTGACTTCAGCAGCAGCACGGGTGGAAAGATCATAAATGGGATTATCCAGTGTTTTACTTCCAGAACAGCACTACAACATGTACAGAGAAAACAAGGAAATGAATAAATTTCTTCATTATAAAAGTAATCAAAATTCACACTAGTTTCATATAAGAGCGTATGAAATTTATGTTGAAAGTCCACACAAGTAGACATGGATACACTCATTAAATTGATGGAATTTTCCTGCTGTGGTCTGTAAATATTGATTGAATAATCTGGAAATCTATTCTCCTTTTTAAAAAGTATGTGATACCAAGACTATGGACTCATGCAAATCGTGATCACATCTGATTAAATCTTGATGCCAAGAGAATTTTACCGCCATATCCTGTAAGAAGCTGTTAATTGTGGTCTGTGCATCTGAAGTTATTCTACCCTCATACTAGGATTTTACCAGGTACGAGGAACAGAAAGCTTGGGAGGCAGCGAGCTCTTCAGCATACACAGGTATAAAGAACTGATGCTGCTGCTGACCGTCTATGATCAATTGCATTTTGCCAAATAAAAACAAAATGTAGAAGGATTGCAGAAGCCAGGAGTGGTAGCGCACACAAGTGATTCCAGCACTCAGGAGGGTGAGGCAGGAGAAACATGAGTTTGATGACAATCTGCATTTCATAGCAAAACCTTCTTCATGAAAAGGAGATGCTTCAGGGAGTAGATATGAAAATACTCCGCCCCCCTCAAAAGCTGTTTTGCACACAGCATGTTCTGCAGGGCGTTCCCCTTGTGTGTTGGTGGCATCAGATCTCCAGTGGGGGTTTCTGAGGCTGGAAGGAGGCACCTGATCATAACGACACAGAGCTGAGGAGTTAACTTATTGACAAAAGACCATAAAGGTCATCCAGTTAGAGTGAAAGAAAAGCTAAGCAGAGATATGGAAAGGGACTCTCTCACACTGTATCATTTTTATGACCGGGAGTGGCAGAATGTCCTCCTCTCATAAACCAAGTCCCAATGTCTCACATCTAGAAACAAGATTTTATGTCAATTTATCTCTTGATTTTTTTTAGATTAAAGATACTTCTGTTACTTTGAATTCACCTGTGTTCCAGACCTCAGCACCTTATAGATGAAGTTTTCCTTTGCAAATTTGTTTCTTTTTCTGTCATCTGTCTCCATCTCCCCCTTTCCCTCATCCTTCTGCTTTCCATACCGTTTCCACTTCCTCTTCTTTTTCCTTTTCCCCTCCTCCTTTCTCTTCCCCTTCTCCTTTGCTTTCTTCATTCTTTGCTCATTGAGGGTTCACTATCCAGTTCCTAAATAAATACAGGGAGACTTTTTCTTACTAATGCCCGGACTTAGCTTGGCTTGTTTCCAGCCAGCTTTTCTTAACTTAAATGATCCCACCAACCCTTTGCCTCTGGGCTTTTTTCTTTTCTTACTTCTGTATATCTTGTGTTCACTCTTACTTTGTGGCTGGCTGAGTGGCTGGCTCCTGGCATCCTCCTTTTCTCCTTTTCTTTTGTCTCCTCTTTCTCTTCTTTTCTCCAGCTAAATTTCTCCTCCTATTTATCTCTCTGTCTGGCAGCCCCACCTATCCCTCTTCTGCCTAGCTATTGCTTATTCAGCTTTTTATTAGACCTTTCAGGTGTTTTAGACAGGCAAAGAATCACAGCTTCACAGAATTAAAGAAATACAACATAAAAGAATGCAACACATCTTTGCTTCATTAAACAAATCTTCCACAGCATAAAAGCTTAAATATTAATACATTTAATGTTAATATCTTAAATATTCCACAACATCCTTCCCCTTCCCTTCCTCTTCCTTCTCCCCATCTCCTCCCTTCTGGAGACAGTCGCACTATGCAGCCCAGCCTAGCCTCCAATTCTTCGAGGGCTGTAATAACGTCCATGTACCTCATACACAGTTCCTAACTCTTCATAGAAGAAGTCCAAATGCTTTTTCTTTTCTTCTGCTCTCTCTCATCATTAAAGGGATGTTGTTCAAAGCTTGAACATTCTGTATTTTTTGTTAAGAGGCAGCTTTGACCCTAGTTCTGCTCTTGTGATAGCCAAACACTGCTCCATGTCCTGGCTTTGTGTCTGTGATTCTGATTGTGTCTGTGAACCATGAGCCATCATCTTTCATTGTCTCCCCCTCACTCTCCCTACCCCCTCCCATCATTTTCCCGTCCTTCTTTCTGTGTTGTTACTGCAAGCTGAAAAGCTCCTTATCTGTGTCAGGAATCTGTCTTTATTGCTCATTTCTTCTGTTTACTTCCAGATTTATTATCTAACTCTCAAGAACAAACAGATTCTAAAGGCCTCCCAGTGCTCCTTGCCTCCTCGTAGGTGGTCACTAAGAGGGTGGAGATCAAATTTTTCATACAATTATCAAATGAATGGACAAAAGATACAAGACATCTGGACACTTCGGCGAGCATTTGTGGCATATGCATTAGAGGAATGGAAATTAATTCCTTTGGTCACTGATACCATGAAACAGATCTTAGATAGGGCCATAAACAGCGGGCAGCCTAACACGGAACAGTGTGGGGGCCGGATGATCTTGGTTTAGATTAGCAGACCCCATAGGGTTTAAGGTCAAACCCAGTTTTGTTTAACATCTTCATAAATAACCTAGATGACAGATTTTTAAAAAGCCTTTTAATTACATATTTAAGTGACTTCAAGCTGAGAGATGCAAAACAATATGAAGCCAAGAACTACGAGTGAAGAGGAAAAGCAGGATTTTTTTCTTTTTTGCCATTAATCAGGAGAAGCATGATAAGCTAGTAAGAGAACACTTCAAGTCATATTACTAAAAGGGGAAAAATTAAAATGTGAGTAAAGAAAGAACAACGCTAAAAGAGGTCATGAAAGCCGTTTGTACCATGGCACAGATACCCAAAGAGTCATTGTTACGCAGAGTTCTCTCTCCTCCGTCCTTCCTTCTCCCCCACCCCTTCTTTTTTGGAGGTGCTTGAGGTAGGACCCTGGGCCCTGCATGTGTTAAGCAGGCACCAAGCTTTACCCCTCCCCCCCACATTATGGGGGTGGGGGAGGAGTAACAGCTCAGTGAAGGACTGCATGAGTTCTCTCCCAGACACATGTAAATCACACATTTCAACGCCAGCATGATAGCATGATTCAGAGTCATTAATAATTTTACACTTCTCATGAAATGCTATACACAATTTCTTGCTTTTTTTCTACTTAGCCTTTATTATTTTAATCTTAAAATGAACACATATTAAAGACCTATGAGGCTAATGCATGCATGGTTAGAGTCAGAGAGCCACCATCACACTCCTGTACTTGGTGTGTGTGTGCGTGTGTATGTGTGTACTCATTCACTTACCGTAACTTCAGGGATCTCTTCCTGAGCCTGGAACTCATCGATTCATCTAGGCTGGCTGGCCAGTGAGCTCCAAGGATCTTCCTGGCTCCATCCCCCAAGCACGGACATGGCAGGCATGACCTGTGGCTGAGCTCAGCACCTACACGCGCGTACTGGAGAGCCCAGCTCAGGTTCTCAGGTACGTGTGGTATGCACTTTACTGACTAAGCCATAGCCTCAGCCCTCACAAACACTATAGACTCACATGATCCAATTCTAAGCCTCAAGCAATCACTTGTTTTTGTTATCACAGTCCCACTTTTTTGAGGATATGTCACATAAATGGGATCAAGCATCATATAACTTACAGAAGGGTTGTTTTATAATCCTAAATTATAAATAACCCTCATTACATAAAACCATAATTACTTTTTAAAAATCTGTGCAATAATGGAGGGCCCAGGAAGGGGAAATAGTTAAGATCTCCTGGGTAAACTGGGGCGGGGGTAGAAAGGAGGGGATGGGGGATGGGAACATGAGGGGTTGAGATGGCCGAGTTGGGGGAGGGACAGAGAGGGAGAGCAATGAAAGAGATATTTTGATAGAGGGGGCCACTTGGAGTTTGGGGGAAACTTGGTGCCAGGGAAACTCCCAGGAATCCCCAAAGATAACCCCAGCTAAGACTGACCTGACCTTCCCCTATAATCAGATTAGTGACTACCCTAACTGTCACCTAGAACCTACATCTAGTAACTGATGGAAGCAGATGCAGCAATCCACAGCCAAGCACTGGGCTGAGCTCCTTGAGTTAATGTGAAGAAAGGGAGGAGAGATCATATGAGCGGGGGTGGGGGTCAAGATCACGATGGGGAAATCCACGGACACAGCTGACCCAAGCTAGTCAGAGCTCACAGACTCTGGACTCACAGCTGGGGAACATGAATGCTATCCAACTAGGCCCTCTGAATGGGGGTGACAGTTATGTGGCTTGATCTGTTGGGGGTGCCCCTGGCAATGGGACCAGGACTTACCCCAGGTGCATGAATTGACTTTTTGGAGCCCATTTCTTACAGCAGGATACCTTGCTCAGTCTTGATGTGGTGGGGAAGGATTTGTTCCTGCCTCAATGTGGCATGCCAGACTTTGTTGACTCCCCAAGGGAGGTCTTACCCTTCCAGAGGAGTGGATGGGAGTGTAATGGGGGGTTGGGAGGAGGAACTAGAGTTGATACATAAAACGAAAAAAAAAATTAAATAGAAAAAAAACCACTGTACAATATTATATGAACATGTGCATCTGCTGTACCAAATTTCTGGAACGTTTTCATCTTATAAACTGAAGCTCTCTGTCTACTGAACAATTTCCTTGCTACCTACAGTTCCTGGCAACCACTATTCAAATTTTTGTTTTTAAGAGTTTCATTCTCTACATATACAGTAAATAGACTAATGCAGTACTGATCTTTTTGTGTCTAGCCTACTTAGTTTAATAGTGTTTTGAAGGTTCATCTGCATACTAACCTCTAATGGATTTCCCGGACTATGGTGTAATAATATCCTATTGTATTTTATATTTTCTTTATCCATTCATCTCTTGATAGACATTTAGGTGGCTTCTAGCCCCTGGCTATTGTGAATAACACTTCAGTGAGCTATTCAGGGTGTGCAAATATCTCCGAGATCTTATTTTCAGTTCTTTTGGATACATGCCTAGAATGGAATGGTTTAATTATGTGGTAAGTCCCCTTGAATTTTTTGAGGAACTTCTGTAAAGGATGGAACTATTTGACATGCCTACCAACAGTGTACTTGAGTTCAAATTCTCCACTTCTTCACCAGCATCTGGTTTCTTTTGACTCATCTTCCTTCCTTCCTTCCTTCCTTCCTTCCTTCCTTCCTTCCTTCCTTCCTTCCTTCCTTCCTTCCTTTATTCCTCCTCC
>NC_022018.1:5941511-5943750 GCF_000317375.1 Microtus ochrogaster
TTCCTTTATTCCTCCTCCTCTTTCTCCTCCTCCCTCTCTTCCTCCTCTTCCTCTTCTTCTTCCTCCTCCTCCTCCTTCACTTCTAACAATGACCACCCTAATGGGTATAAGGTTTCATTTGTATTTCCTGGTTATTAGTATCTAAGTCCATTTTGTGCTGCTGTTACAATAGGTTATTTATAAAGAAGAGAAACCTATGTCTTACAGTTGTGTGAGCTAGCAATCCATCACCTAAGTCTGGAAGGCTTGCTGTTTGTTGTGGCCTCATTCTCTACTTCCCAAGTGGCGACTAGAATGCTGAGTGCCCCAGAGTGGAGGAACACTGTGTCATCTCTTGGCGGAGGTGGACGGTAAGAAGGGACCAAGTCTTTCCATCAAGCCCTTTTGTGTGTATTTCTGAGCACACGTGCATGGGAGCATGTGCATCAGGCTGGCTGGCCAGAAAGACCCAGGAACCCAGTTCTGTCTGCTTTCCCATTACTGGAATTACAAACATTTTCCACTTCACGTGGCATTGTACATTTGGTGCTGGGAATCCAACTCAGTCTTCATCCTTTCGCGACAACTCTTTACCTATTGAGCTATTCCCCCACCCCATGAAGTTCTTTTTAAAGGACAGCTTAGTCTCATTGACAGAGGGAGTCTTCATGGCTCAGTCACCTTGTAAAGGCCTTGCTTAATATTGTCAAATTGGCCATAGCTAATTTTAGTTCACATTAATACAGAACAGGGAGCAAGCTCAACAGAAAAAGGAGCAGCTTCTGAGGTGAGCAGCTTGGTGTCATGAAATGCTAGAGAAGAAAGTGTTTGGGGAAGGAGGGAACCACCCACCTCCATGGTTAATCAAATGATGTGGATAGGAGGAGCAAGAGGAAGTAAAAGAAATAATCTCAGGCCCATAGGGTGCATACCTTATTTCCAGTACCTGGGAGGCAGAAGCAGGCAGATCTCTGAGTTCGAAGCCAGCCTGGTCTACAGAGTGAGTTTCAGGGCAGACAGAGCTACACAGAGCAACCCTGTCTTGAAAAATAAATAAATAAATAAAAAATCTCAGGCTTTGGTGGCAATTTGAGTAATTTGTAAGAAATGTCATCTGAGGACGGAGACGATGGGAGGGAGAAGAGAAATGGGCGGACTGAAGGGCTTAGCTGTGGAAACGTGTACTGGAAATAGGAGATCTGCAGGGAGCTGAGGAGTCTAAAAAGGTTGTAGATGTCTCCAGGAAGCTACGGCTTCTCTTTTGTAAATAGGAGGAGTGAAGAGGCAAGAAGAGGAGCAGCGATTTTGCTAGAAACATCTGCACCCTCCCTGAACAGTGAAACCCACTCCGCAGATCCTGTATCCTCTGCCCTTCAGGCTTAACTGTAGTGTTCGGGAACCACTACCCATGCTCTTCCTTCAGCATTTTCCCAGAAAGGAGGTTTGGTCTGTGTCTTCCTGAGTTCTTCACATACTGCAGATGTTGCTTCTTCTGCCATTGCTCTGCTTTGTGGCCGATTCTCGGATGCCCCACCACTCTCAATGTGTTCTTGGTCTTTCCTAACTTCCTGCGTTGCAGATGAAAAGGTGGATGCTTGTTTTGCTCCATTTCCTTTAAGGTCATCAGTTCACTCTTACTGAAAGACTGTAGGCCTCTCTGCCACACAAGAGTTTCAGTCGGCTATGTACCTTGTCTGTGTTCCAGCATAGCTTGTGGACTGCCATCTCCTACAGACCCAAGTCTTCTTCCTTCTCTTCCTTCTTGGTCTTCCATCTCGTAGAAGTTCCTCTATGGCTCACAAATTTGCCCCATGGGGTGGTATATGGTCTTCATTCAATCTAAAATTGATGTCATGTTCAACAGCAGCAATTTATCTTGTTTTCAACCGATCTACTGAATTTGAGGATTCATGATCAAGTCCTATTCTTTCTGAAAACCACATTTTTCAACATCTATTACATTATTACTTAAATTCTTCTTTTTTCCCAGATGACACCTCAGAACTTTGTTAAACAAGTTCTCTATCCCTGAGTCGCATCCTCAGCCCTATTCCAACCCCTATTTTTTTTTTAAATAATTTTTGTTTTGTTTAGATGATGCCTTGCTCTCTCTCTCTCTCCCTCTCTCTTTCCTAGGCCTGACTTAAACTTACTTTGCAGCTCAGACTGTCCTTGAGCTTGTGGCAATCCTCCTGCCTCCGAGTGCTGGAATTACAGACATGCTCCACCAGGCCCCACTCTGAAGTTCTCCCCTAGTCCT
>NC_022018.1:5943885-5948222 GCF_000317375.1 Microtus ochrogaster
TTCCTTCAAGGAAGTCTGCTTCTCACTGCCAACTGCACTGGCTTCCTTCAAGGAAGTCTGCTTCTCACTGCCAACTGCACTGATGCTTCCTTCAAGCTAAACGTGTCTCCCTGAAGAGACGCCTTCCCGACTGATTCTTATCTTTCAGTATAAAAATCCCAGAATAGGCCAAGACATTCCGGCAGAGGAGTCGTCTTAAGACAATTGATGCTCTTCACTGGGAAAACAATGGAGTGCACCCCTGGTCCCCCATAACGATCATCCTCTTTCACCAATGCTGAGCCTCACTTCAACACTGATAGTCTGGACCCAAGCTTCTGTCCCAGAGCTGCAGAGGGATTTGGATGTCCCCCGGGCTTCAGTAAAAGGGCCAGTTATCAAGTGGCTCTGAAATCAAAAGGGAAACAGAGAAAAGAGTTTGAACTCAAGAGACCCTTCAATTTGATTTGATTTTAAATCTTTAATTCTTACCACTGCCCCAGTACACAAACACAAAATGTTATCATTATCTTTACTGCACTGTGACATAAAGTTATAATAGTAATGATTGTTGATCTAACTAGTAAATATATATAATTTGCAATGTTTTGTGGAAATTGAAATAGGGTTTCATGATATAGTCCATATTGGCCTCCAGCTCAGAATCCTCCTGCCTCAGCCTCCCAAGTGCTGGGATTACAGTCATTGACTACCAAACCCAGCTCTAAACAAACTAATAATTTGAACTGTGTAATTATTTGAAGAACCACAATGAAAACAAATTATTGATTTAAATAAGTTGAATCTTAAATTATTTTTGTTGAATCAAAAAAATGAAAACACTTATATAATACCTATACCACCAAATACCACATATATTGTCAATGCTCTATTAGAGATTAAAGCCTATTTATAACCCAGGGCAGGGTTTGTGGTTTAAAGTTACCACATAAAAGCCCATCTATATTGGTTTCTCAATAATTTTTATCTAAATTTATCAAAGTTCATCAACAAGCTAATGTGGAAAGTAGAAATTTAACAGAGTCACAAACTCCAACATGAGGACATGAGGGAAAGTTGAAAGATGTTGAGTTACCTATCCTAAACTCTGTTAATTGCAAAAGGTTTAATCATTCTAATTCAGTTCAGTTAATGTCTCTAAATAAATTATACTTTAACAAAATGTTTGTCAGGGCAAACCTTGATCCAGGCTTGTCTCCATGTGAGGCAAACAGTGGCCACTGGCCAAGGACAGTACAAGCTCTCCAGCTGAAATCTGAGCCGGCTCCTGGGAGACCAGAGAAGCCTAAACAAACACCTGGGCCCTTCAAGCCACTTGCTATTTCCAGTTTTTAGAACAGTATTCTCTTGATGTCTTTATAAAACCAAAATACACTGCATGCTTCTGCACAGGAGAGGCAGAATTCTCAGGTTGCCACTCCAGTTTGGTTTTGATCAGCAATGATACTTTCTTTAAAATAAATGAATAGATAGATAGATAGATAGATAGATAGATAGATAGATAGATAGATAGATAGACAGGTAGATGATTGTTGTCCTCTACAATCTTGCATTTGCATGATCTAACCTCTTTTGTGTTATTTTTCCCATTCTACATTTCAGACTTTCATTGTATTTGTAAAGGTATTTATTTATTTTGTATGGGTTAGTGGCAAATCTGTGAATAGGCAAAACCATCTGCTACAGTAGTACTTGATGTGCTTAAATAACCATCAATCAAAGATGAAAAATGGATGCACCATCACAGCCAGATGCTGGCAGCCCCACAGTGACCGCAGAACAGGGGCTGCAGGTAGGTACATAGTTTGTTTAGTGCAGTACTCTGTGAAATGCTGAATACAAGTAACAGTGGATGGAATACATCTTTCCAGTTGACCCCCAGACAAATAACCTTAAACTCTCCATTACTTTTAGCCTGCATGATTGGCTGCTGAGTCACCCAAGTTTGTATCTTACTAGAATTTTCCAGAAGAAAGACTCCCTCAGCAGTATTACTGAAACACACGTCAGCTTTCAAATGCAGCCAAGACTCGGCTTGGTTAAGGGGCTCTTAGGTGACTTGGGATAACTGGGTGGTGTAGGGCCAGGGTCTATCCTTGTTCCTGGGGTTCATCTTGAGGACAGTTTCTGGTCAGCTAACAAAGCATTCTGTTGGTTCCTGTGCTCCTCCTGCCCCACCTGGTGATTAGCTGTAGGGCATTGACTCCATCGTTGGTGTGGTAATTTCCCACCTGCCTGGGTGGAAATCCTTGGGCAGCAGCTAGGTATATAAGGATTTCCCCAAGGTTGAATAAATGGCATTCGGCTGATCTCCTTCAAATGACCCAGGTCTCTTTGTGTGTTCTTTCAATCTCCAGGCTTGCATACGGTACAGTGGCTCACAAACTGTACCGAGGGTGTAACACAGAATCGGGTGTTACAGGGAGGCACCTGAAACTATCAACCAAAAGTTTTTCCACACACACGGTCATGCTTGTGTGTGAGCGTAAAGAGTGAGTTAACTGATAATGGCACCCAGGGCGTTGCACGCTGTAGGTAAGCACTAAACTACACCCCCAACCCTGTTTTAAGGTAATCTCACCAAGTTGCTCAAGCCAGCATTGAACTCTTTCAGCAGCCCAATCAGGCTTGTGCCATCAGGGCTAGCTTGTCTTAATTTGTGCTGTGTGACAAAAAGTCAAATTGCATAAAAATAATTTCCATAGTAATACAGCAGAGTGTTAACCAAGTAGACTAGTGAACAAACATGATGTATCGCCTTAGTTTGCTGGTTCTCCTGTAAGTGCACTAAAGCTTTCATGAAAGAAAATAGAAATCAAATATTTTAAATGAATAAAATTAAAATTCTGGGTTTAGTATTATGACCTTAACACATTTATCTGGCCAACCAAACCATGCTTCACAAAACAAGGTGGACAGCTCCTGACTACTGATACCACAAATAGTCTCTCTCTCTCTCTCTCTCTCTCTCTCTCTCTCTCTCTCTCTCTCTCTCACACACACACACACACACACACACACACACACACACACACACACACACAGAGTGAGTATTTTTATTCATTATTCCTATCAATTTAGGTGTATTATATGCCCACCTAAGATTATATATGTAACTATATACATAATACATATATGATAACTACAGCTCTAAAGACATTTCACATAAATCTACAGCCAGGCAACTGCTAACTGCTGCAAGTCAAACTATGGGATGAGACTAGCCACAAGGACTCTTTGCTACCCCTGTCTAGTCAGTACTAGTCTCTCAAAGATAATGGCTTTTCTCACCTTTATCAAACAGATACATTTTCCAAGTGTTTCATATTTATTTAAATATTATAGAAGCATTAAAACAGGACATACTTTTTCAATTTGCTTAATATTATTATATATGTGCCATTTACCCATTATTTAGTGTCAGAGACCAGCTTCGACAACTGTATCACTTACCACGGTAGGGGCGTGGCAAGTAGAAAAATAAGAGAACAAAGATGCAAGTAAAAACAACAAAACAAAAACATAGGATAGTACCAGGAGGGAGTTCCAGTGAGTACTGAAGTTTACTTTTATTTAATTTCCATTTTCTTAAAATACCCTGACCCCCAAAGGTAGGAGTAATATTTTTTTTAAAAAATCTGCATTAACATGATACAAAGAAATGAACTGACCAGTTGAAGAATGTGGGCTACATTCTTTGTTAAACATTCTGTTGCTAGAACAAGACAAGTAACGTTCATACCCTAGACCAAAACATTCTATAGGTAAACCACTCCCTGGATGGAATCCATTGTTTTCTCCCAAAAGGAGTAGGAACTTAGTTGGATCCTGATGTGGGATTTCCCTCTGTATGTTGTGGATACCATTAGTTGATAAAGAAACTGTCTTAGGCCTGCACAGGGCAGAATATAGGTAGGTGGGGGAAACTAAACTGAATGCTGGGAGAAAGAAGGCAGAATCAGAGAGAAGCCACAGAGACAGATGCTGAAACTTTACCTGGTAAACCACAGCCTTGTGGTGATACACAGATGAGTAGAAATGGGTTAAATTAAGATGTAAGAGTTAGTCAATAAGAAGCTAGAACTAATGGACCAAGCAGTGATTTAATTGACATAGTTTCTGTGTGGTTATTTTGGGTCTGAGTGGCCAGAACCACCAAGCAGTCTTCTAACAACAGGGTCCTTAGACTTTTATTTGAGGTAGAAACAGATTTACTTCTCAGTAACTGAAATACAAGGTCTGGATATTAGCCACACCTGTTGACAATAAAATAACCTTGAGAGAGCAGAACTCTCTGATCTAAATCAAGGTGGAACCTTTGAGGTAGAAACAGACAA
>NC_022018.1:5949093-5950460 GCF_000317375.1 Microtus ochrogaster
CAGGTTCCCTATCCTCAGCTGCCCAAGGAACTAACTGGGGACGTGGGTGCAATACATGTATGTAACATATGTGTGTCATACACACGTGTACACATGTTATATATAATATAGAATTATGTGTATATAACATAACATACACACAAAATATCCATGTATTTATTTAAATAATATATTTAATGTATAGCCCATATTAAATTTATAATATATTTATATGTATAATGACATTCATAATATTAATATAATATATAATTAAATATTATATAATGTAATATTATATATTATATAATAAAATAAATATATAAACTTATATATAAATAACATAACATAATATATATTTGCCTTCTGGGTCCATTTAGTATTGTTTGTATGTATGCATGTTTAGTGATGACCACTTGGGCCTGGATAACTTTTTCTTTCTCACAGATAATATTTTTTCCCTCTAAAGTCATGGAAAGACTCTCCTGTATTTTCTAATAGACTTGTATTACTTTTTGCCTTTTGTTTTAAGATCCATCTGAATTAATTTTTGTAACCTGTGTGACATGCAGGTCGGGCTTCTCTTCTCCTTTTCCCAAGTGTATGTCTGTTTGATCAAGCAGTATTTATTGGAGGAAACCACTTCTTCCCCTGTGAGTTGTAGCATCAGCTGTCATAGATGGGGTAATCATGGTAACACCTTCTTTTCCTGGGAATCTTTGCGTTTCATACAGCCAACCATTTGTAAATAATCACTAATTAATGATGTAATCTAAATTGGTAACTATTGACATCTGGGAGCCAGGAATCTTCCAGCTTAGTTCTTGAAGATTGCCTTGGTCATTGGGGCTTCTGCATTTCTTTCTTACTTTAATTTTATTTGTACAATGGCAGTAATGGAGACCAGGGCCCAAAATATACCATTGAACCACATCCCCAGCCCATCTACATAAATTTTAGAACCACCTTGTTTATTTTGATAGGTAGCCTGCCAGAACTGTGATTGGGAGTGAGCTGAATTTAGAGTCTAGGCTAGGCAGAATTAGCATCTTAATATGATACAAACCTCTTTTTATACATAATATTACCTATAATATAATTTCCATTTAATCACTTCTGAAATTCCAGTGTAAATGCCTTGTAATTCTTACATTATATGTGTTCTATTGATCTAATTTTGTGTTATTTTATATGATGTTTTTGAAATCGTTATTTTCTCTTTGTTCTTGTAGAGTTTTTTTTTTCTTTTGTATACTGTTGTGGGATTTCAATCCCTTTAGCCTATGACTTTTGGGGGTTACCAGTCCTAAGGCATTGTGTGACAGGAGTGGACGCTGTGTGACAGGGGTGGACGCCGTGTGACAGGGGTGGACGCCGTGTGACAGGGGTGG
>NC_022018.1:5951144-5972125 GCF_000317375.1 Microtus ochrogaster
ACACACACACACACACACACACACACACACACACACACACACACACAAAGGCAATTCTCTGAGCTTGGACGTCCCTTTAACTTTGAAGGTCACAAATGTGATCTGTATGAAAGACTCCTTTCCTGACTGCATGCCCTTCCAAAGGTAAGGGAGGTGGCTTCTAATGTGTCTCACGGAACAAAACGGAGATTAGTCTGTGTGAAGTAGGGTTATTGACTGCATGACTAAATTTCCCACTGGAAGTCCCATAGAGTGGAGGAGATGGCCGAATATACCAGTGCATGTGAAAGAGTTGTGCCCAATAATCCACACTCTGCTGAATCTTGCGCCAAGGGAGAGTGCTTATGGCTTCACAAGAGAGCCACTGTGAGAATCAGCAGGTATACAAAAGGTGGTGGGCCCAACGCCTTGTGAACTGGGTTCTCTCCATTAGAACGCACTTGTTCTGGTGGGTCAGCCTTCTGCTGTACCAGCTGAGATGTCACTGCACGGTTCCTGCAGACCGCAGAACATAGTCAGCGGATGAAAGGCATTGCTGTTGACTGTTTTTACTCTTTTGGCTCTTTGGTTCTTTGGGGGCCTGCCACCCAGCTTCCAAATAAATCCATTTGAGGAAAGGCAGGGCTTATTCTGGACCATTGTTTGAGAGAATAGTCTATTGTGGCAGGGAAGGCTTGATGGCAGGGACAGGAAGTCGACCTCCTTCACGGTCAGGAAAGAGGGGAAGATGAATGTTGAGACCACACTTACTTCTCCTGTTTCATCTAGTCCAGGATCCTTGCCAGTTGGAAGGTACTGCCTACATTAAGGGTGGGTCTTCCCACCGCAAACAGCTTTGGAAACGTGTCAGAGGCACTCAGTCCTTTGTTGCCTAGGTAACTCTAAATCCCACCAAGTGGCAAGCTTATCTATCACACTGCCTTTCCATTCTTTATTTGCTTGGTGTGCTCTCTCCTTATCTAAATCTCTCCCCCCACACACAATTAGGAAAGATAGCAAGGCAGGTAAAGGGGCAAGGAGAGTTCTCCAAACGTACAGAAAATGAAGAAGAAAGATTACAATTTTTTAAAAAATCAGTATTAGGGATGATGGATGACTAACAAAAAGATATGTAATAATCAATAACTTTTAAAAGATTTATTTACTTTATTTTATATGTTTGGATGTTCTGTTCCTGTATGTATATGTGCCACATGTGTCTGGGGCCTGCGGAGGTCAGAAGCAGGCTTTGGAGCTTGTAGAACTGGAGTTAGGATTGTTACGTGTAGTAGGAGCTGCGGGCTGCGTTCCTGCCTCCCGGCTCCTAGCCACCTGGCTAGCTTATACCCCGAAATAACAACACACAAACTGTATTCATTTAAATACTGCCTGGCCCATTTCTATTAATGTGTGTAGCATCACGAGGTACACTTGCCGGGAAGATTCTAGCCTATGTCTATCCTGGGTCAGAGGTTCATCGCGTCTGCTCTGGAGAGGAGCGGCATGGTGTCTACCTCACTTCCTCTTCCTCCCAGCATTCTGTTCAGTCTACTTTACCCACCTATGTTCTAACCTATCAGGCCAAGCAGTTTCTTTATTAATTAACCAATGACCTTCTTCCATCAGTTACGAACCATCATGTTGGTGCTGGGATTCGAATCAGAGTCCAAAGGAAGAGCAATGACGACTGGATCTGCTCAGTCATCCTCTAGCCCAGTATCTTTTCTACCATAACAAAAAGAGTTAGGAAACTAATTAAAATATTGTATTTGTAGTGGCAGTGTAAAAAAAAAGCAAGTATAGTAATACATTCAAAAAACTTTTTAAAAAATTATCTAGAGAAGAGTTCACAGCAGACAATATTCAAAAAAATCTCTGAGTTTAATATCAGTGGTCAACCAACCTCAGATTTTAAAAAAAAAAAGCTCAGAAAACAATGACGTCTATACTGAAAGGACACAGGCTTTGCCCCTAGTTGCTGGGGATACTTTGGGAGGTTCTGGAAAGTTTGATAGGTAAGACCTAGACAGAAAAAATTAGGTCATTATTGTACTTTTCTAGCTATGGTTCTATGTAATGTTAGTGGTTTTGGTTTGTTTTATTTTGTTTGTTTTTTGTTTTTGAGACAAGGTTTCATTATTGTTAGGATTCTCTGCTCAGTTTCACTCCTCCCATTCCAGACCTGCCCCTCAGAAAGGGTCAACTTTTCCCCTGGAGCTGATCAAGACCATGCCTACAGGGAACTTAAGACCTGACCCGTAGATTTGCCCTGTGCTCTCTCTCCTGCCTTCCGTACAGTCACCTGGAGGGCTCTGCTCTGCTTTCTCTGTTTATTAAGTCTGGTCAATAATTCAGTCTGACTGGGCTTATTGCATCAGCAGAGGATACCCAATAACTGGAGATGCAATAATACTTATCAATTATGTAGCTCTGTCTAGCCTGAAACTGACTATGTAGACCAGACTGGCCTAGAACTCACAGAGGTCTACATGCCTCTGTCTCCCAAGTGCTGAGGTTAAAGGCGTGTGCCACTACACTCTGCTAGGTTTTTGTTTGTTTGTTTGTTTATGAACTGGAGGTTGAATCCAGGTGCTCATGTTTTAAAACAAGCACTCTTCCACCAAACTACATATCCAGCCTCTGTTAGATTTTAGGTTTCATAGAGCTAGGAAACATCATTGTTCTTCAAAACATGCAGCAGTGGCTAGCAATAATGCTGATAAATATCTTTGTTTCAGTGAATAATACAGCTAACTTGGGTCAATGAATACAGTGACTTGAAGGGACATGTATATCCCTTCCCCCTTTTATTGTACTTTTTTAAATTGCTTGCTTTTTAGCTTAATAAATGGTGTCAGAATTATAAACCAGTAATTATTATTTTAACTGTGATTATTTGAATTTCACCATAGAAGGAGAAGCAGAAAGGGGACTTTCTGGGAAGAGAAGGTTCAGAAGGAGTTGGAAGAGCATAGAGAATAATGAGGAATGGACATAAAATGTATTATGTATATAAAATTGTGAAGGAAGAGAGAGAAAATTAGAGACAAAAAGGAAAAAGTTACTGCAGATGCTAATGAAATACAGGTAGTTGTAAGGGAGTACTTTGGAAAACTCAAAAATCTAAAAGGAATGGAGAAAAAAACTTAGACATAAATGACTAGACAAACTTAAGTCAAGAAGATGTGAGTAATTTAAATTAGTCCATTGGAATCAATGAGGTGGAAGCAGTAACAAAATGTTTCTCAACATGTTCTTCTTTGAAGTCCACAGAACTCTCTTTAAAACAGACATCTAACCAGTCTTAAGAAGAACAGGAAACTTAAAATAATTCCTTATATCTTATCTAACCCCAATGGAATAAAACCAGAAATCAGCAACAGCAAAAGTCACAGAACAAACACAAACTCATGAAGACTGAACAACACACCATTGGATGGATCGCTGAGAAAATTAAACAATTACTGTAAATTAATGAAAATTAAAGTATACATATCAAAACCTATGAGGAACAAAACCCATATTAAGAGGGAAGGAAGTTCATAGTTTTATTTTGCTACATTAAAAACAAAAACCAGGTGACCTCAAATAGGCAACCTAATGTACCTCTGAGCCTTGGAAAAGCCAAAAAGTTCGAAGTCAGTAAATTAGGACAGAAACTAATGAAATGCAGACTAAAAAGTATAAGGCATCAATAGAACAAAGAATTGATTCCTTGAAAAGATAAGCAAAATCTTTAGCCAACTTAACCAAATGAAAGAGAGATAAAGCCAAAATTAACAATGAAAAGGAAACATTGCAATAGATACCAATGAAATCCATAAAACTATTAAACCATATTTTAAAACTAATGAAGATGGAAGTCACAAAATAATCCCACACCAGTTCAGAATTAGGAACAATAAAGGGTTATTTATTTAAGGGAAATTTACAGATCACTGTCCTAGATAACAGTCCTCTGCACGAACAGGAACAGAGTCTAGCCCCAGGAAGCAAGAGAGCAAGGTCAAGCTTGACAGCTACATTTACAGCATAAGAGACCACGTCCAAGTCTTAAATGCTATTGGCTGAAGGAGCAGAAAGTGCTCCCACAGCAAACTAATATTCCACCAAGTTGAAAAATCTGGCAAAAATGGATGGATTTCTAGATGCACGTGACCTACCAAATCAAGCCACAACTAGATAAACAATTTAAGCAGATATATAATAACAAACAATGAGAATGAAGCAGTAGCTGGATGTTGTGGCATATACTCCATCCCAGCACTTGGGAGGCAGAGACAGAATTTGAAGCAAGCCAGTGAGTGTAGTCTACATAATGAGGGAAAGATGGGGAGAGGGAGAGATAGATAGACAGACAGATAGATAGATAGATAGATAGATAGATAGATAGATAGATAGATAGATAGATAGATGGATGGATGGATGTTAGGTAGAAAAATAGAATAGTAATAAAAATATCTAACCAAAAAGAGACAAGATGGTTTCTTGGTCCTCTTCCAGGAATAAGGAAATTTTCTTTATGCCTTCCACCCCCATCTCCAGTGGTTTTGTTATCCCTCATTGAGCTCACACTTGGGAAGAATCCAAGCAGAGGCCTTCACCTGTGTCCTGCCCTGACTGTTAACTTTCACACACAGGTAGTTGTCGTAAGAAAGCAACCCAGGACAACTTCAGATCTCTTATATGCTTCAGCTTTTGAAGACTGACAGATGAGAATAGAGATGGCCCCAATTTTTACCGACTCCCTTTCTCTTGTGGTGGCTGCCCCTTTCCTCTTGAGCTTGGCCATTGACAACCGGGTCAGTGGGAACTTCCTTCCCAAAGGCCTGAGGCCCGCAGAATGAGGCTGCCTGCACTCCTGCAAACTTGCGCTTATCTAAGCGCAAGCTGGGATCTTGTTGATGTGGGTTTCCCTCCTGACAGAGTGGAAAGTAGCATTCTCTTCAGCTTCTTAATGCAACAGATGCCGTGCTAATTTCCACTCTCAGAGGACTGAATCTCTGAAGGACGATGCAGTCATTAGACACAATGACAGGAGTGGGAAGACCCAGATCTGTTCTTTATCCTTGCGTGCTCTCTGGGCACCCAGGCTAATGGTATCCAAGGCATCTCTCCTCTGGCCCAGAGCTGACTTCGGCTGATGCGAATCACTCCAGGGGAAGGGAAGAAATTGCTGATCTATAGTTCTGACACTGCTCTTGCTCAGCCGGGCTCCTCCTATCTCAAAACTTGAATAAACACATCTGTTTTTTTGTGGTAATGGAGCTTGCTCTTTCTGGCTCTGGAGTAGTGAACTGTCTGTGGATTTCCCTAAGCCCTGCTTAGCCATTTACAATGGTCTCTTCAGTAAACTGTGCCAATCTGATTTCTGCTGAGGCCCAGCCTGATATAGAGACAGACTTTATTGCAAACACAAGTATTTTCTTTTAGGCTATTAAAATTATTAATGTCAATGTGAGACACAGAACGAAGTTCAAGTTTGGATCTCATCATCCAAAGATTATTTTAATGTTTTCATATGCACTTTTCTAAATTTCCTCATGCATATTTATAGGTATCATGTTTATGAATTGAATCAAGCTATATATTTTTTGATGTTATTTCATTTAATAGTTTAGGGTTTTTCCATACCAACAAATGCAGACCAACACCTCCATACTTTATGGTTCACAATGCTTCATTGATTTGGTCTGCTAAATTATTTAATACTATAGTAATTGAAGTTAACAGAGCATTTATTGTATTAAAAATGAACACAATCAGGAAAATATTCAGTGTCACACAAACATTAGGTGATAAAATCCCTTCTGTATCTGATTTAATAAAAAACTTAGCTCATTACTCTTGATTTCTCTAAGGGTAGTCTCTGGAAATGGAATAACTACTTAAATGTGATCGCTTTCAAGTCCGGTGCTGGGAGAAACAGCTCTCTCAAACCAGGACTAACAGATGGACCCCAGAGCACAGAGCTAAAATTAGATTTCAGATAGATGAGAAATAATTTTTTGTAATTAGTATAAGGGCATTTCACCCAATACTTGGGGCATCTGGGGTTAAACACAGGGCCTCATGCATGCTAAAATATGCTCTATATCCGGGTTCTCTCACAGGCTGTAACTATTTTTAAAGTATTTTTTTTTTATTCAAACTTAACTGCAGGTCCTGTATCTCTCTTTTCCTAATATGGTGCCTCTTCTCTGAAAAGGAAGAGAAAACTCCATTGCGTGCACGCACACATACACACCCCTCCACCAATCGTGAGGATTTCAGTGCTTCTGGTTTATTAAATGTCTCAAGGTTAATCCTTTTAGTTAGCAAATCCAGCATATTTCACAATCTTACATTTTTTTCTTCTTTCCTGGTGCTGGAAATACAGCCCGGGGCCCAGTACATACGGAGGATGTGCGTTGTTGTGGAGCAATATCCCCAACTCAGCTTGACATTTCCCTGTCTTCTATGGTCATGGGCCAGTTAAACACAGGGACATGTCCTGGGTAATATGTCATTGGTCGATTTTGTCTGTGGGGACATAGACTATACTCACTCACACACAGCTATATGGCACAAGTCAGGCCCCAAGTGTGGTGTTTTGGTGCGGTCAAGAAATATGATAGACACGGAGTGTATGGGGCAGCTGATTCTGGGGTGGTATTCTTTATTGCTTCATACAAACCTGTTTATAACCAAATAGCATACTAAATCGTAGACAAGCGACAGTCATTCTGATCAAGGCCGTCATTGTGCGCTCTACAGAAGAGTGAGTCGTACACTGGAGAACCATTTGTGTCTGAGACAAGGTCTCACTAGCCCAGCCTGGCCTTGGACTTTCTATGAAACCCAGACTTGTCTCAAAAGTCTCAATCCCCATGCCTTAGCTGCCCAAGTGCCTGGATTATGCGTATGCACCATCGTGTCTGGCTTATGCCGTACTTTTTATAAGACCGGCACTGTCCATTACCTCGGCATCACCACAGACACATGGCATGATGCTCACCTTGCTCTATGATGCCGAGAAACCTACAGCAGCACTGGGAGCACAGCCACACAGGAGCACCACGCATCATTGATTTAAATGTCATTATGACACGCATGGCTGTATGCAGTCAGTGTTGACTAAATGAAAAGACTTCATTAAGTGTTGGGCTCCTGCCAGAAGGCTTTAAAATACAGACTGCCACAGCTGGGGTAGGGAATGTGACACCTTTGAAGCCTTCCTTGGTGTAGAAGGGATCACAGTGGAGTGAGTAAGAGGCCCAGCAGTCAACATGCCACTTCCAAGACCAAGCTCTCACAGCCAAGTCAGCTCAGAGCCCAGGAGCTAACACAACCCACAAGAAAAGCTTCAGCCCTTGGAACTGTGAGAGGCTGTGAAGGGTGGGTGTGCAGACAAGACCCGGCGGGGAGGAAACCCCATGCTTCCTCTTTGCTGCTTTTCTTTTAAAGTCTTAAACTCAAGGGGGAAAGTTAGCAAATACATTCTCTTCTGAACTTCCTGCTTGCCCTTAGTAGCTCTCAGCAGGAGCAGCCAAGCTCTCCTCACCTCTGCTGGGAGGGCCAATGGCTGGCGGCTAGACATCAATATTTCCATTCTGTTATCACATCTGCTGAAGAACCCCAGGCCTAAGCAGCCCAAGTGAGTTATTCTAGTTTTTATCTCCTGACTGCTGGACTCTGAAAAACACACTTTCTCTTTCTGGAAGCACAGCATTTGTTAAGAAGATATGTATCCTTGGTGGGGAGAAGGGGGGGTCACACAGCTACATCCCCCCCAATACTGGAAAGCATCACACCCCAAGAGCCAACTCTTCTCTGGCTGCACCCCTAAGGCTCAGGATAGCTGAAGTATATGCCGACTGCATGACTTATTAGAGACCAACATCAGAATGCACTGCCGTCAGCACAACCCCTCCAGCTCTTAGTAAACACAGCCTATCTATGATCCATAGCAAAGGGAAGAAATGCGTCTGGCCAGAGGCCTGTCTGTGGACTTAGATACTGGAGGAGGAGAGGATGGGGGAGGTGCCCCGGGAAACTTTTGGAGACATGCCTTACTTACATTCCACAAATCACGGGGAAGTTGCCAGATACTCACTTTCATTGAAAACCAAAAACTCTCCTATCTGGCACTCTTGGTTAGATTTTGCCTGGGATCCCAGATGGGCTCGGAGATTTCCTACGCTCTTGTGATAGGCCTGGATCAGACTTGAGGTAGCCCCTGTTGATGTTTCCAGGTTTTTGAGTCTCTGAGCAAAGAATCGGACCAGTGAGGTATGGCTGCTGAGAGACATACAGACAGTTTATCTTAATAAAGAAAAAGATGGTACACTCCCCAAGGCGTCCGTGCTAAATTATCTCTGGAATTCTCATCCCTTGTTGGCCTGTGAATGAGTACATACTCAGACATGGCTTCAGCTGCCTACACCCAGCAGGCAAGGAGCTTGGGGCTGGAAGCGTTCTTCTCTTACATGTGAAGATATGATCTGCTCTTGGAGAAACAAATGCAACTGTTGTAAGACACTGAAACCCTTAGATGGTCCAGGAGGGGGACCAGGGCAGCAATGTAGGTGATTGACAGGGCAAAGGAAGACATGATCATGGTGGCTGCTGGGGTTGAGGTGGGGAGGGGAGGGCTTCAGAGGGGAGCAAGTTAGCGAGAATAGGGATTGGGCCCAGTGAGATGGGCTCCAAGGGAGAGCACAGGTTCTCAGGCAGAGGCCGGATCAGTCTGGCTCCTAGGTTCCAGGACAGCTGTCCTTCCTGAACCCTGTGTTACCATTGTTATTTTCTAACCTTCCAACTCTTGATTGTTCATGGAACTGTGGTGTGTGTCTGTCTGTCTGTGAGAGGGAGAGTGTTAGAGAGATGGAGATAGAGAGATAGAGAGACTACCTTCATTGTATCTATACCCTTGCTTGCTATTTAGCAAAGGAAAGGGGAACTGGAAAGTTGGCCCAGAGATTAAACACACTTGCTGTTCTTGCAGAGAACCCAGTTTCAGTCCCCAGGACTAGCACTGAGTGGGGCACAAAGATCTATAACTCCAAGGGATCTGCCACCCTCTTTACGGGCCATTTACATATCACCAATCTGGATATGGAAGGCTGTCCTATCTTCCTTTGCTTGTCAACAGTCTAGAGACATTCGAGATGAAAGTCTTGATTGAGAAATTGTCTAGATACTCAATCGCAGCATATGGGCATGTCTGTGGAGGATTGACTAACTATTAATTGATGCAAGAAGGCCCAGACTACCATCCTTAGCCAGGTGGTCATCGGGTGTATGGGAAAGCTAGCTAAGCACCAGCCTGGGAATGAATCAGCAAAGAGCTGATTCATGGTTCCTTCTCCATGGTTCCTGTTGTTGTTTTAAAGCACCATACAAAACAGCAACCTGGAGAGGAAAGGGTTTATTCAGCTTATACTTCCACATCACTGTCTGTCATTGAAGGAAGTCAGGGTAGGAACTCAGGGCCTGGAGCCAAGAACTGATGCAGATGAAGGAATTCTGCTTCCTGGCTTGCTCCTCATAGCTTGCTCAGTCTGCTTTGTCTATACCCAGGAAACCTGCGAAGGGATGGCAGCACTCACAAGGGGGTCTCCTCTCTCACACCAATCACTGATTTTATTTATTTATTTATTTGGTTTTTGAGACAGGGTCTTTCTGTAGCTTTCGAGCCTGTCCTGGAACTTGCTCTATAGACCAGGTTTGCCTCAAACTCACAGAGATCGGCCTGCTTCTGCCTCCCAAGTCTTGGGATTAAAGGCGTGAGTCACTACCACCCGGCCAACCACTACTTTTAAAAATACAGTACAGACTTAGGTAGTTCCTCAGTTGAGAGTACCTCTCCCATATGACCATGACTTGTGTCAAGTGGACATAAAACCTGATGGCATAGTACTTTAAAGTGTATTATCCACCACAAAACGCTGAGAACAAAGTGCTGAAGGAGCAGCAGAGCTCGCTCACTTACAAATGGAGACAGGACGTCCAGGAAGCCTTGAGTTGGGCTCTTTGCCTGCCTGAGATGATCAAGTCTCACAGGAAACATTTCTGATACAGAGATTAATTCAATCTACTTGGGAAAGTCTCTTTTCTCTTGCTGGAGTCCCCAATCCCAGAGTAACATTCTTTAATAAATGCCAAAATTTTCCTTTGAAATTTACAGTTAAAAATTCAGATACATCTATTATTGATTGAAACACGACTGGTGACAGCTAACCATAGCCAGAAGGTAGCAGATGGTACTCTTTTATTTATTTATCCTACACGCCTATTAGGTGCTTTGGTGGCCTTCACACACTTCCATCACCATCTCCCATCCCCTCCCACCCGGTGGAACCCTTTCCTCCCAATATGGCTCTTCTCACTTCCACATGTTTTCTTCACCTGTGTGCTTGAGATCCCATGGAATTTAATTAGGACTGCTTGCATGGGCATGAGTGGGAGTTTTGTTTGTTTGTTTGTTTGTTTTTTCTGAGCATAAGCAACTTATCAGAGGATATACCACTGAAGAAAATGACTCACTTTTTCCCAGCAACGAATACTTGCCAGTTGCATTTTTCAGGATGGATTGGGGCCTCATGAGTCCCTTCCTGCATCCTTGAAGTCAGTGGGCTCCATTTTGTACAGGTCTGATTCTGGTAAGGACAGCTGCCATGAACTGGTGAGCACACAGCCATGCCCACATCAAGAAAACAGTATTTCATCATACTCCTCCCATCTGCCTTCTGAAACAGCCACACCACGTCCAGAAGACAGTATTTCACCACACTCCTCCCAATCACCTTCTAGAACAGCCACACCACATCCAGAAGACAGTATTTCACCACACTCCTCCCAATCGCCTTCTAGAACTTGCATTCTTTCTATTCTCCCATGATGTTCCCAGTCATGGAGGAGGTGATGTAGATGTCTCCTCTGGGGCTGAACACTCAACAGTCACTTGTTCTCAACACCTTGATCAGTTATGAGCTGACAGTGGGGAACTGTTGTGAAGTATTTAACTTTGTAGATGTGTTATATTTGTTTATATTGTGGAATATTTAACTGTGTAGAGAGGTGTTCCATTTGTTTATGCTGTGGAATATTAATTTAACTGTGTAAAGGTGTGTTACATTTGCTTCTGTTGCATTTGTTTAGTTATGAAAAGATGTGTTGCTGTTTCGCCTTGCCTGCCTAAGGTACCTGATTGGTCTAATAAAAAGCTGAACAGCCAATAGCTAGGCAAAAGATGGATAAGCAGGGCTGGCAGGCAGAGAGAATAAATAGCAGGAGAAATCTAGGCTCAAAAAGAAAGAAAAGAAAGAAGAGAATGAGGAGAAAGAGAAGGACATGCCAGGGTCCAACCAAGCAGCAGCCAGACAGCCAGGCGTGAGAAGCAGTGAAAGTAAGATAGACAGAAGAAAGAAAAGGTAAAAACAAACAAACAAAAAAAACCCTAAGGCAAAACATAGATAAAGAGAATCATGTTGATTTAAGTTAAAAGAGCTAGCCAGAAATGAGCCTAAGCTATGCTGAGCATTCGTAACTAAGAAGAAGCCTCCATGGGTCATGATTTGGGAGCTCATTGGTGGCCCCAAAGAAGTCTGGTATAGGGAACTCCTGTTTTGCCATCTTCCTAATATACTTGGCTTTGTTTCTCTATTGCTCTCTAAGCAAGACTAGGCTTGGGTAAACCAGGACAAGGTGTATTCATTATCTCTCAGCCCCATGTGAGGGTTAAACTCTCTTTCCATGTCTGTAGTGACTGGGCAGGCTGGTAAGGAGGAGGGCATCCTTATCCATGTCCAGATTCTTACAGTATTTTCCACACTGTGCCTCTGGTGTGCCAAAATGACTTCTAACATGTTGTATGGTTTCACTTTATTCTTGATCAAAGATTAAAAAAATAAAGACCTGGGACTGGGAAGATGGCTCAGTGGGTAAAGCCCATCCTTGTAAACTTAAGGGCTGGAGTTCAAATCCCCAGCATCCACATAAATGCTAAGTGCCCATGGAACTCTGCCTATAATTTTAGCCTTTGGGAAGCAGAGATAGAGGATCCATAGAGCAAGCTGGATAAATCTTCCTCACATGTGCATGCTTATGTACCTGCACACCCTTGTGCACCCACACACATATAAACATGCATATACATGTAGGCAGAGGCTACCCATTTGTTTCCCCGGGCCGCCCAGACTCGAAATAATCACACAGAAACTACATTAATTGCAACACTGGCCAATGACTCCAGCATATTCCTAGCTAGCTCTTACATCTTCAATTAACCCATTCCTATTATTTTGTATTTTACCACGAGGCTCGTGGTTTACTGGTAAGGTTCTCTGGTGTCTGTCTCCGTTGGCAGCTACATGGCAACTCCCTAACTTCGCCTTCTTTTTTTCTCTATCTCTGGTTGGAATTCCTCTCTTGCTCTCTTCTGTGCTGCAATAGGCCCCAAAAAGCTTTATTCATTAACTAATAAAAGCAACACATACACAGAAGGACATCCCACATCATATACACACACATATAGCATGCATGTACACATACAAAATAGAGCACTTATTGTTACAAGGTTATTTTAGTTGCTGCCTCACCCAGTAGCATGTTCTTCCCAGAGAGTATAACCCTTCAGTACAATATGCATGGTGGTGCGAGTCTGTATCTGAAGAATGTTAGCTGTAGTGATTATGACAAGGACCATGAAGGTGATAGTGAGAACAATTTTGATAAGGCATTTTAATGAAAATACCATAAAGTCTCTAGCTAATTTGTAGACATTTGGATCAGTAGCTGCTGCAGCAAAGTGTCCTTGTCTCATATCAATGTTCTTAGAAGGGACTTTCACCTCCCCTGGCCATGTTTCTATTCTTATGTGGATGCTTTTCCTCTCTGTGGAGACACCTGAGAGCTCAAAGCCTAAACAGTGCACTGATCTGTTAAAACTCCGTGCAGTAAACTATCTGAAAAGACACAGTTACCAACCACAGCAATAGCAACAAAAAGTATCAAATGCCATCAGAAACCTGTGCATGACTGTTGGGCAAGAGGAAGATATTTGGAATGTAGGAATCAGATTTTTGTAATTATTATAAATCTTCACTGCTAACATGCTAAATAAAACAAGAGTGAGTACTCAGAAGACATAACACAATTCTGCTAAATACCCAGCCAGCCTAGAAAGAATACCTCATTTTCTTTTCTCATATATATTTAAGGGAGGAAGCTCAGGACCAGAGATAAATTCAGCTCCAGAGCAAATACACTCTTAAAGGTGTTTTCTGCAGGGGGCTGGTCTGAACTAGCCATAGATGGGCTGTGGAGCAGAGCCCAAGCCTCACACAACGGACAGGTCTAGTGTAATAATGTAAGAATGGATCTAGCCTTGTGTTGCTATAAAGTGATCCAGCTCGGCATTCAGAGAATTATAACAGAATCTTGGGAGTGCTGTGCTGGCTAGCTGCATATCTGATTAAGAGCAAAATCTCAGCCAGTTCCTGGCGGCCATAGTCTCTGGAGAACCATGGATGTCAAGCCTAGGTAGAACAGTAGAACTGAAGCTTCCTGAACATCCCACATCTGTACATGGAGTGACTGTTTAGAAACGTCTTGATTGTGGAGAATTAGAGTATTTCAGATCAAGAGCCAAAATTGGACTAGTTAGATGGGTCAGTGAGTGACGCTCTTGTAGAGTGACCATGAAGACCTGAGTTGCACACACCTATAACCCCATCACTTCCACGATGAAATAGACAGCAGATACAGGACACCCGGAAGCTCACCAGCCACTTAGCCTGGAGACAAATAACAAGAAACCCTGTCTCCTTTGATTCTGAACACTCACTTGACAGCTCACATCTGTAAGTTCAGTTCCAGTGGATCTGACGCCCTCTTCTGTCCTCTGAAGGCACTGCATGCATGTAGTATATAAATACACATCAGGCAAAAACACGATGGAAAGAAGGAAGAGAAGAAGGGAAGGAAGAAAGGGAGGGAGAAAGAAAGAGAAGGAAGAAAGGAGGAAAGAGAGAGGGAGGGAGGGAGGGAGAGAGAGAGAAGAGAGAGAGAGGAAGAAAGAAAGAAACCTTGGTTTACACAACGTAGAAGACCCACAGATCCCCAAGGAGTGCGTGCATGTGCGCGTGCATACACACACACAAAGCTTTTGACAGCTAAAATTATTAGGAACTGACTTTTGTTACTTTAGTAGACTATACCAACCTATGTTTCTGACCCAGTGGTCTTTTGATAAAACTCTTTGGTGTATATTAACTTAGCAGACCACAGCTTCCATCAACCCAAAAGGAAAGAATGTCACCAAATAGAACCTGAAACGTATAGAGAGACTTCCCCTACTTTGCTGAAATTCACTTGCGTGATAGCCCAGCAACGTATTTGACAAGGGCGTGCGCGTGTGTGTGCATGCGTGTGTGAGTGCGTGTGTGTGTGCACGTGCATGTGTGTTATTCTTATGATGCATAATGAAATGAGCGGTTTGGGCAACCTGAATCTATGTTCCTGGCTTATGCTCATTCAGTTTTCTTCCAAATGAACTCATACTTAGAAGCAAGTGCTGTGTTTGAAGTCAACCAAACTGAAGTTCGGGGCAGGTTCAATCCTTTCACAGACATGCAGCCCGAGTGGGAAGCTGGGTGGACTTGCAGGGTCTGGAGAGGCTGCTGTTGGCCCAGAAATGCCACACACAAACTGTCTTGTAGAGACTGATTCTACCTCTCAGAGTGGATGAATGTATATTTTCTATAAGGTGGCTACCTCGGTAGACTTACCTAGAGAATTCACCGGGGATTCCTGGTCTGTAGAGCAAGACTCGTTATCTGTAGCTGAGTGAACCCACACCACTGTGGCTCTGATGGGATCTGTGGCTCTGGCCTGAGCTCCTATTGTGAGGTGGGAAGTTCATGTAGATAAGAATTACAGACAGTAGCCGTGACAGCAGGATTTTCCCATTAAGCTGTATGAACAACCAGCATAGCCTTTGGTGTTAACAGGGGCCATGGATATCAACCCAGGCCCCGGCTGCAATAGGATTGTGGACCCAGACATGACCCTGGGAGACAGCACAGGCCCTGCACAGCAGGCTGTTCACCCTGTCACATCTCCAGGCTCTTTCCACAGCACGTGAACCGCTGCTTTTCTTTCTCTTCCATCTTCCATCACGAACTTGCTTACTTCCATGGCTGGTGCCTCTAAAACAAATAAAAATTTAAAGATTGTTTTATTAATTTTCTTTCTCTCCCTCCTTTCTTTTTTGGTTCCGTACTTTCTCTGTGCTGGGGACTGAATGCAGGACCTCATAAGTTAGGTGGGTTTTTGCCCCTAAGTTACACAGGCAGCCCCTAGAGCAAGCAAGTCTTTAGACAGACATCCAACTGCAATCAACACAGCAGCATCAGTGTGTCGGTTGCCTGTCCACTGCATTGACAAAATGCCCAGGAAAGTCAACTTAAAGGAGGACACAAAGTTTCAGGCCACGGTCACTCTGTTTTGTTGCTCGTGGGCCTGTAGTAAGACAGAACATCATGACGGGACATATGTGACAGGGCAAAATGTCTCACTGATGGCAGTCAGGAGGGAGAGAGAGAGAGATGGGGCGTTGGAGCCCATCCAATGTGGTGTTCCCTTCTGAGCATCTCAATGGTGCATCAAGAGAAGAATCCATTATCTGATTCACCCATTAGTGAGATAAGCATCCTCATATCCAATGCCATAGTCCAACCCATGGATATTGAAGCTTGGGAAGGCATTCTGAACCTAGTGTGACAAAAATGTATATTGCATGTCCACAGCAAGCCGGAGGTATTTCTGAGTGCCTCACAGCTTTTATCGCATTTATCCTTCACGGTAATACTAGGAGATAAATACTGTTAGCTCCATTTGACTGATGGCTGCGCAGGGGCACTGATCAATCAATAACCATGTTGACGAGCACTCAATTACTAAGCAACAGAACATATTTTGACATACCGAGGCTGTGTTTGTAACCATCATGTAAGACCGTAGGGAGAATCGATTAAACAACCAGTGCACAAGGTTTGAAGAGAAGCCACAGGCTATGATGGGTAAACACTAGCCCAGCTATTAATTCCAAGAGACACAGAACCAGGATAAATTATGGAAGACTTAAACTCTCCCACCAAACGTACTTTTGTAGGAATTATCTTGGGGGCAGTCAAGAGCTGCAAAGGGTTTCTTAACGTATGCTTGGCTTAACAATCTGCCTTTGAGTAGATAAGTTCGAAGGCAATGATGAGAATCTGCAGACAGGCAAAGTTAAGAAGAATTGCTCATTCCTGTCTCTGCCAGATACTTCCCCAGGGAAGAGATCAGCATTCTGTTTTGTCTCATTCAAATACAGGGCTGGAAGCAGCTAACCTATCTCTCCTCCGTATTTGAACGAATAAGGATTAACAAATATAGATAGTGAAAGCAGCAGGGGGCCGAGGAGATGCCACTTGGGTAAGAGCACTTGCTGCCCACATCCGAGCCAGACAAGCTTTTGGATGTGGTTGCGTATGCGCTGTGTGTGGGGTGGAGTGGCAGAAGGACCCATTGGGGCATGCTGACCAGAAGCCTAGCTCCATACTCAGGAACAGACTGTCTCAAAGGATAAGGAGGACAGTAAACAAGCAGGAAACCAGACACTTTCCTCCTGGAAGCACACACCAACACACACATCTACATGAACATACACCATGCACACATATACCACTCTCTCTAGTCTCTCTCACACCACAATTTTAATTAGAAAAATGAAACAGGAATTCTATTTTTTATTTTTAATGATTTATTTATTCTTATTTTTATGTGCATTGGTGTTTTGTTTGCATATATGTATGTCTGTGTGAGGGTATCAGATCCCCTGGAACTGGAGTTACAGACAGTTGTGAATTGCCATGCGGGTGCTGGAAATTGGTCTTGACCTCTGAGCCACCTCTCCAGACCTTATTTTTTTTTTAATGGGTCAGTAAATATTTACTAACAGTGGCTCTTGCTAACTTTTTGAATTATCTGCATCTCCCTCTTTCATGGTACACACAGACTCTTCTAATTGCTGATGTGTGGACCAAGCACATTTTTATTAAATAAATTAAGTAAAGAAAAAACACTGCAGAACACTTTCTCTCTGCATAAGTCTCTCTGTTGGAGGCAGGCTGCAATTAGCCAGCCACTCGGTGTGGAGAAGGCTGAGAAAGAACGAGGCAAGGTGTGTGAATTGTGAGCTTGAAGTGAGTTTAGTCAAAGCCCTGTGTTGAGAGAAATGGAAGAGGCAACAGTTACTGGTGCTTTTCCATTGCTTCTATCAAGTTCCCCCTGGAGCCCTCTGAAGGGAATTTCACAGGGCAGAAAGTTGGCTCTGGGCAGACATACTCAGGCTGAAATCCCAACAGTTCAGACCGCTCACTGGGCATAGTTCTCTGGCGCTTGATTGTGGGATGGCCATGTCAGTAAGCCTGGATTGCTTGTGGTTCATTAGACCAGCTCATGATATTCCTGAGCTGTTTAGTGAGATGGAGTTGGTTAACATTTCAGTGACACTCTGAAGAGTCTCTCTTATAAATCCATTGTCCTCATTTCTCATCTTCCCTTACAAGTGTTTACTCATAAAACTTCCAACTATTCCAAATATGAACTTTATTCAAAACCCTAAAATTTCTGCTTGAGGGGAAAAGTCATTGTGTTGGTCACCTTGGAGTAAAGGGAGCATATTTTAGTGAACAGAACCAAAGGTTGTACCAGGAACTTTTGTTTTATCTCAGGCATTTCCCTGGGAATAGCTGACTGCTGTACACAGCTCTATAAGCAGATGAAGTCTTATTTTCTGACTTCAAATCCTATGGTTCACAGACTGTGGGGTGGAAGTGTGTTGTTGCTTGTGTTTCCTGACGAGGACTTCAGTGGTGCCCCTGTCCCCAGCTCTGGCTAGGAAGAAACGGGCCACATTCAAGTGGTCCCACTGTGTAAGCATCTCAGCTTTCATAAAAGAAGGCAGATGAAATCCACAGACTTTACTGACAATGACTGAGCCTCAGTTACTGGCAGAACCCCAGCTCTCTGTCCAGCTGGTACTTTTACAGGTAGCTCTAACCCACCCCCAGACTTCCTTCCTAGTAGAGAAACACCAATGGCTTCACACACTGCCTTCCCCCTCTCATAGCTGCCAAGACATGAAATCTGTCTGTGTAGGCTATCTCTGCAGTCGTGTGGGAAATCACCCATCCCTCACTTCTGCCACCCTCCAGTCCAGGCTGCCTGGCACTGGCGTGGGTCTGTCCCTCAGCTGTGCTTTTGATGTTCAGTGGGATTGACACTTGCCTACGCTTAGAGACCACGCGCTCCTGAAACCCTGTGAGTAATGCAGTGACATTTATTCTGTCATCTGCTGACTGACACGTTATCTTTTTTTTTTCAGTAGAATCAGAATAAGGTTGGTCAAAAGGCGTGCTATCGATTCACCCCGTCTACTACACTATAAAGCCAAGGCAGGGA
The DNA here is from genome assembly GCF_000317375.1 of Microtus ochrogaster. Lineage (NCBI taxonomy): Eukaryota > Metazoa > Chordata > Mammalia > Rodentia > Cricetidae > Microtus > Microtus ochrogaster. The sequence goes on from NC_022018.1 coordinate 5,969,616, forward strand.
GATGGATTTAATACAAACTCTCCAGCTAGGCCCTCACGTCTCAAGGATGCAAAAGTTCCATTTCCTGTCAACCGTCCTAGCAATGTGTCTCCTGAGTGTATTACCATTTGCCTACTCAGAACGTCCTCCCCAAGCCACTCGTCCGCATAGACTCTTTACTGGAAGCCTCGATGACAAAGGTCTACATAAACAGCACATTTCTGTTGACGGACAATGACAACATCGCCTGTGTTTCAAAGCTCCCCTCGTTTATTCCAAATGGTAAAGTTACTTTAGAATTGAGGGCAGAAGTATGTTGACTTTACTCCAAACGTGGTATGTTTTCCTAGAGAGGTAACTGTGAACTGCCGTCTGCCTCAGGAAATCCCTGGTCAGTGCAGGTCGTGGGCGTGTAACCATAGCAGCCAGGATGGACAGTGTTCTCGCTCCATTCTTTGCCTAGCTTTGGTTGCCAGTTCCCACCTCATTAACAATATCTCAGTGTCTTTAAAAAATAGGAAACAGGCACAGTCGAGGTAAAAATGACAGAAAGAAAAGGGAGCAGCTTCTGGTTTCTGAATCTGCCTTCAGGAGCTTGCAAGTGTCTATGCCGAAGTCACAACAAAAAGCCAAACAGAAATCAACATCTGTCCTAGAGCCAAGAGAACTCCACAGGGCAACACTTGCAGACACACACTTGCCACAACAGAAACTGAGGTCCAGACCTCAGAAACCAGTGCCAAGGAGGGAAAACTCAGTCTGTAATTGATAAATGGCTGGTGATGGGGATGTTACTTGTGGATAGAGGGAGGGATAAAATCCCAGTGGAGACTGTCTTAAGGTGGTCTACAAATCTCAACGAGCTTTATTAAGAGTTCTACCAAGCTCTCTCTGTGAAGACTGCTGGGAAGCAGAGACATTCTGAGCATCTGTGTTTCAGGTTGGACTAGCCTGTTTTTGTTGCCAATAGCATATCAAAATCTAAGTTAGGTTAATCTCGTGGTTTCCGGAGGTCCCAGATCAGAGGACCACACCTCATGAAGGCCTTTTGGCTAGCAATCTTGGAGTAATACAAGAAACTCAGGGTAAGAGACAGGGCAAGTGTGTGTCTGTGTCTTCTTTTGTTCTCTCTTGTTCTTCTAAAGTCAATGAGTTGGAGTATTCTCAACCTGACAGAATCTGGAATCGCTTGACAGTGAGCCTCTGGGCATGCCTGTGGAGGATTATCTTGAGTCATTTATTTGATGAGGGAGGACCTGTCTTACTGGGAAGGGAATACTCCCTGGATAGGAAACCCTGGAGAAGTCAGCTGAGCAACACTCATTCATCTTTCCCTGTTTCCTGATTATGGCCGTGACATGTAACCAGACGCCTCGAGCTTCTGCTGCAGGCCCTAGAACTGTGAGTCCAAACAAGACCTTCCTCCCTTCAGCTGCTTTTGTCACAACAACTAGAAAAGAAACTGAGATGGATAACAATTCTCAATAGCTGGGGCTCCCCTTGGACGCCTTCATCAAAGTCCGGTCACCTCCCAAAGGCCCGATTCTAAATACCACAGTCAGATAAAGTCCAACCTCTTACAGTGCGGATTCGAGTTGAACAAATGATGCTGGGGAGACAAAGTCAACCTAGATCCATGCTCCTTTCCTAACAAGGCTTCCCCTTAAGAGAACCTGTTCTGCCAGAACCTAACCAACGTATGGAAATACAGTGTCCCGGTTTCTACTGCTTTCCATTGCTGTGGTTGAAAACACTGACCCAAACCCACATGAGGAGGGAGGGGTTTATTTATAAGGCTTGTGTATCCTCAACATGGTCTATCACCAACAGAAGGCAGGGCAGGAGCTATGGAGGAGAGCTGCTTACCGGCTCAACACAGTCTATCACCAACGGAAGGCAGGGCAGGAGCTATGGAGGAATGCTACTTCCCAGCTTGCTCTCCATGTCCTGCTCAGCCGCTGTCTTATGAGCCTAGAACCACCTGCCCAGGGGCAACATGGCCCACTGCGGGCTTGCCTTTCCCATATTAGTAATTAGTTAAGAAAACACACCCACAAACTCGCCCACAGGCCAATTTGATGGCAGTAGTTCCTCACCTGAGGATCCTTCTTCCCAAGGGACTCCAGTTTGTGACAAGCTGACAGAAATAAACCAGCTCACACAGGGAGGGTACTGATGACCCAAGACCCTTCACGAGCAAACAACCTTCAGCAGGTAACTTAGGCCCATGATGGAACATGCTCCCCTGTTTTGGCTACTGTCAAGGAAGGTCTGTGACCCCTTAGGCTAAGAAGCTCAATCTTTCTGAAGCTGGGTTGAGGTGCCAGCCAGATTTCCTCCCCTAGAAGTGTGTTCAATATAAGGAAAAACAAAGGCATGATATTTGCAGGAAAAAAAAAAATGAAACTAGAGATCATGATGCCAAGTGAAACAAGCTGGACTCAGGAAGAGGAAACATACTTTTTCACATATGTGGACTATGGATCGTGTGTGTGTGTGTGTGTGTGTGTGTGTGTGTGTGTGTGTGTGTG